>NC_053429.1:58151343-58249666 GCF_007990345.1 Gossypium hirsutum | reverse complement strand
AATAGTTTCATCAGTATTAAGATGGCACCTTACGAGGCTTGTACGGTCGTAAATGCCGTACACCATTGTTTGGACCGAGCTCGGTGAAAGTAAAATTTTCGGAGTTGATTTGATTAAAGATGCCGAACAGAAAGTAAAGGTAATCCGTGAAAGTCTGAAGGCAGCCACAGATCGTCAGAAATCGTATGCGGACTTGAAACGAAAGGACATTGAATATCAGGTGGGAGATAAAGTGTTCCTTAAAGTTTCGCCTTGGAAAAAGGTACTCAGGTTTGGCCGTAAGGGCAAGTTGAGCCCGAGATTCATTGGGCCGTACGAAATCTCCGAACGAGTTGGTCCGGTTGCATATAGATTGATTTTGCCCCTGAACTTGAAAGGATACACGATGTCTTCCATGTTTCGATGCTTCGACGCTATAGATCTGATCCTTCGCACATAATTAGTCTGTCGGAGGTTGAAATTCAAGCCGATATGAGTTATGAAGAAGAGCCGATGTGTGTCCTAGCTCGTGAAGTGAAGGAGTTGCGGAACAAAAGGGTTCCGTTAGTAAAGGTGTTATGGCTCAAACACGAGATCGAGGAAGCTACTTGGGAAACCGAGAGTTCGATGAAAGGACGATACCCAAACCTATTTACTGGTAAGCTTTTCGAGGACGAAAATTTCTTAAGTGGGGGAGAGTTGTGACAGCCCTAATGTGACCCTAGTCGGAAAGTGGTTTCGGGACCACAAGACCGAGTCGTAAAATAATTAATTGCTATATTCTATGCTTATTATGTGTGAACATGAGTATGTGGAAGTTTCATTCCCTAATTTTACCAATTGCATGAGAAATTGTTAATAGGGATCGATTTAAGACATGGTGAAAATATGATAGTCCAATTTAAAATGGTCTATTAGTGCATGTACCAAAAAGAGTGGACTTGCATGTCAAATAGACCATTTTTGAATGTGAATGGCCGGCCAACATACGCATGCATTATGGTGTTCCCTTGTCTTCATTTTTTTATATTTGGTGGGAATTATGTATAATAAATTTATATTAGTAAGTGGTGATAAAAACAAAGTTCCATCATCTTTTCTATCATCTTGCCGAAACCATAAGGAAAAGAAAAGAAAAATGGAAGCTAGGACATTCGGCCAAGTGAGTTTATAGATTAAGGTATGATATCATGTGGTTCTTTTGGCATTTTTTTTGTGAAGTTGAGTTGTTTTGATGCTCATAACATGACCCATGTGTTGATTTTTGAGTTGTGTTGCAAGAAACCTTTGGTTATGTTCTTATATGCCAAATTGATGATGTTTTGTAGTATGTGATTTGAAATGGTTATAGATGAATATGAACTAAGAAACATGTATTATTGAGTAAGTAGAAGATAGAATGGGGTTTAAATGGGAGGTTCATTTGATTTATTTTTGTCCTTGTATGAAAAGTGGTTCTTTGTTAAGGCCGAATGAGTCATGCTAGATTAGTTGAAAAGAATGTTCATGTTATGAGGTAATTTGAATAATTGACCGAAACATGGAAGGAAGGGCAAGATTTATAAATTATGTTTGAGGGTGAAAGGAATAATGAAAGTTGTATTAAGTTTAATGTGCATACTTTAGTCTAAGTGTTGAGGAGTATTCGGCTAAGATAGTTGAAATGTGGGTGTTGCCGATTTTTAAATTTAGATAATGGGAGTGGCTATAATGGGCATTAAGATGTTGAACTTAAGAAATTAGAAGTAAATGAACTTGATAGTATTTAAGAGATAGAGGTGATAGATTAATGTTGCACATTCGGCTATGGTTAGGCATGTTGATGATCTTATCTTGATTTAGATAATTAGGCATAAAAGGGTGGTAAAGGGGATGAAATTGTCGAATGATTAGTTGGGTAACAAAAGAAGCATTCGGCCATCACTTGAGAGCTTGTGTGATGTTGGGTTTAAAATTAGCAAAGGTAACTTACCTAATGCATGTGCATGTGTGATTAGATTTTGATGATATGGTAGTTGCATGAGGTTATTAGCCGAATATACTAACATACATATACATGTGAAATTGGATTGTAAATATTTAGCAAGGTGGTTAAACTAGTTAAATTATTGATTAAGCTCAAGGAGTTAAAGGAGGTGAATCGAGCAAAGGCAAAGAAAAGGTCATCGAGTAGCCGAGTTGGAACCGTCTTACCCAACACGAGGTAAGTCATTAAGCATATAGTTGGTATTAATTCAAATGGTCATAACGTTTATGTAATGATGCTGAATGGAATGAATAAATATATATATGCATGTACGTATGTGATGATGAAAGTGTTGAATGAAAAGAAAAGAGGTGAGATGTATTGAGTTGTTGATCTCGGCACTAAATGTGCGAGTATAAACATTTATGACCACGAGATTGGCGCTACGTGTGCGGGTTTAAATTGTGCAGCACTAAGTGTGCGAATTGACTATGTAGCACTAAGTGTGCGAGTTTGACTATGTAGCACTAAGTGTGCGAATTGACTATGTAGCACTAAGTGTGCGAGTTTGACTATGTAGCACTAAGTGTGCGAGTTGACTATGTAGCACTAAGTGTGCGAGTTTGATTATGTAGCACTAAGTGTGCGAGTTGATTATATAGCACTGAGTGTGCGGACTTAATATATATTCTTGAATCATTATGGACACTAAGTGTGCGACGCTATTGAGTCGATCACGGACAGCGGATCGGGTAAGTGTCTTGAGTTCATGGCTAATAGGTGCTATGTCTATACTTGGTGTTGAGCTTGGTAAGTTTGAACCTATGTGACAAATATACTTGAAGTCACGTACATGAAATTTATCGTAGAATGGGTGAAAGGCCGTTTAGTTGTATGTTTGTAACGAAAATAAAATGATTTATGAAAATGCCTCGAATATCCTATTGATGAGTATGTGGATTGTGAATGCATAAATTGGTATGAAATTAAACCGATAGGTCGGAGGAACTATGGTATGGTTCGGAATGGATGGAGTAATTAGCCTCGTTCCATTTTGTTTTCTCTTGTGATAATGTTATTGATGGATGGTAGTGCATAGCTTATGACTTACTGAGTTATAAACTCACTCGGTGTTTCCTTGTCACCTATTCTAGGTTTCTTGGACACATCTCTTTTTGCGTGGTCGGGCCGTCATCGAAGTCATCACACCGGATAGCAAGTTTTGGTACTTTCTTCTTAGTCGGCTTAAGAGAATATTTCGGCATGTATAGGCTATTATGTTGTGTTTGAACTTTAGTATGTAAACTTTAAGCCATGCGAAAATGGCATGAATGTTCGATTGAGTTGGATCAAGGAGTAGGCATGAAATGGACCTAGTTACTTTCGTAACAGATGCTGGCAGCAGCAGTGACATGAGATTGAAAAATCACTAAAAAATAGTAGGAGTGGAATTAATTGATGAATAAATTATGTATTCGAAGCTCGACGAGTCTATTTTCATATAGAAGCAACGAAAAGATCATATGGACAGTATGTTAAGAGATATTCAGGTTCTCGTGAGACAGGGCCAGAACGGTTTCTGGATTCCCTGTTCCGACTTTGGAAATTCTTTATAAATCAACCAGAGATAATTAGGAGTCATACCATATATGTATAGATTCCTCTCTGAGTATAGTTTTTATAGAAACAAACGGCATCAGTGTTGAAACTCTGTGCAGGGAGATATCCAAGTCGTAATGCACAAAGGTCATTGTAGTCAATCCCTGTAACATGGGAGACTTTGACTAATAAACTGTACTAATTGGTCCGACCAAAAATTCTAGAAACAAATGTGTAGAGGGGCATATGAGTCTATTTTCAGGGAAAATTTACGGAACTGGATTTCAAGTTTCAGAACTCGAGATATGATATTTTTAGCGACTAGTACGCAGACTGGCAGCTTGTCTGGAAAATTTTTTTTTAAGTGGGTTGAAGTCTGTTAACACCTCGTGTTCGACTCCGGCGACGGCCTCGGGTTCGGGGTGTTACATCTGTTGCTGAGGATTGATGATCTTTTTGATCAGTTTTAGGGAGCTTCAGTTTTCTCGAATATTGATCTGTGGTCTAGGTACTAGTAGTTGAAGGTTAAGGATTTGGATGTGATGAAAATTGCTTTCAGGACTCGGTGTAACACCCCTAATTTGCATCTATCGCCAAAATAGGGTTACGAAGTATTACCATAAAAATGTAACTTTAAAACATACATTTTCAAATATCAATATAAACATATCATAATCCATTCATATACATGCATATCATCCCTTAATTGAGTCTTCGAGGCCTTAGAAACACTTTAGTAATGATTTGAAACTAAATCGAAAACATTTGGAACATTTAAGAAAATGTTAGAAAAATTGAACTATAGGGGTCACACGACCGTGTGGCCAGGACGTGTGACTCACATGATTGAGACACACACCTGCGTCTTAGGTTGTGTAACAGTTGAAATAGGGATACACGACCGTGTCCCAGCCCATGTCCGTCCCCGTGTAACTCTCTGTGTTGGGTCACACGGCCAAGCCACACGCTAGTGTACCAGCCCGTGTAACACTCGAAATGGCCTCACGTGCCCATGTGCCAGGCCGTCTGCTTGGTTACGTAGCTGACTGACTTTTAACCCTTAAAACTTACAGGGGACACACGACCGTGTCGTATAACTGTGTGTCACACACAGCTGAGACACATGCTAGTGTCTTAAGCTGTGTAGACATGAAATTGGCCAAAATCAAGCCATTTCCATCACCCATTTCAAGAATGTCCCTACAAGCAATTTGCACCCATAACCAATGCATTAAAATATACCAAAACATGCATAAAATAACTAATTCAATAGTCCAATAATCCATCCAACCAATATGCATATATGGCCATATTTCAAGCATACATATCTAGCTCATTTTCATCTCAAAACATACCATACTTGACCATATTGCAACTACTCCATCACATGCCCAAATTGACTATTGAAACATGCATCATCTTAACCATATTAACACACAACAACAAGGTGCCAAAAGTACAACCAAAATAACAATTATACATGCCAACCATATCAACTAGATCCACCTATATATGCCATTATAACCTAGGCCAAAACATAAAAAACTACCGATATATGCATTGGATAGTGTGATAGATCTTTGACGAGCTTCCAAACCGATCGAGCTTCCGATTATCTATAAAACATGAGAAAGAAGCTACGTAAGCATATAATGCTTAGTAAGTTCGTCAAACATGAACATAACTTGCCATTTCAATGCATAACATTAAATTTAAGCATAGTATAATCCAACCACAAGATTGGCACAAGCTTACGCATCATCAACAACTCATGTTAGTGCATTAACACATAATTCAATTGAATTATTACAAGGTAAGCTAGATTTGCATGAACATAATGCTTTTGAATTCATACTTTCCATGAACATAGATATACATTCATTGATCATTTTCAAGTCATACCTTTTCATAGATTCATAACATAGTCCATTGGAACACTTACCGTTCCTTCCATTTTCATACACGTTGAACCATTCAGAATAACGTCGGATACACATAAAAGCTCACACAAAGTGTGCTAAACATATGGTTGTAACCTTTTTTTTTTCCTTATCTTTTACATCGTAGCTCACATGAGTTGTAAAATAGGTCTACTCACACAAGCTGATTGTAACAGCTCATTTTTTAGTGGTGTTAGAAACAGTGGTTTTGGGGCCACAAATCTAATAAGTAAGCTCGTAAACATGATTATTTAATATTTACGATTCAATTATAGTTTTAAAAAGGTTTTTGATATGGTAATTTATGTTATATGAATGATTAATTAGGTTCAAGTGGTATGACCCTAAAGTCAAGTTGTTTTAGAAAATGAGGTATCGGGACCTCATTTCTATAAATCGAGCCGTAAATATTTATACAAAGTGTTATTAAGGTTGTATTAAAGTTTTGTTAAGAAATTTTAATGTTTGGATAGTTAATTAAGCAAAAGGGACTAAATCATAAAAGTTAAAAAAGTCAATCGCTATTAGTTTGAAGGTGTTAATTGATTAAATAATTTTAATTGGATGTTCTTAATGGGTAAATTACCCATTCTTAAGATGGTGGATGGTTTAAGTTTTAATTTCTTTTAATTTTATAAGTTTTATAAGTTATTTTATTATTAAAATAAAGAATAAATGTTAAAAAAAAAGAAAACATAAGGTTTTCTTTTTCATTTTTGTTTGTTCACCACTGAATACATCATAGACATGCTTCAAGGTTCAACTATGGCTATAAATTTACATTATAAGCCATTTTCATCCATTTCTTTTAATTTTTATGTTTTTGAGATTGTTGCAACTAGGTCCAACTAGCCCGTACCTTTGTTTTTGAAACTGTTAAAGATTTTGAATGTTGCCATTGATGAATCTTTATGATTTTAGATGTTAAATGATGAATTTGAAGTATTAGTTGTTATTTATAAGTATTTTGTTAAGTGATTTTTGATGAATTTAACGATTAGGGATTAAATTATTAAAATAGTAAAAATTCAAGGACTTGATGTGAAATTTTTACAAATATGGGCTGTATTGGAAGCTATGAACATTCGGTTGGCATAGGTTTTCAATAAAAAATGGTTAATTTGCATGTTTTAGGCTTATGGACTAAATTGAATAAAAGTAAAATGTTGGGGGCAATTTTGTAAAAATGTCGAAAAGGGCTAAATAGCATAAAATGAATTGGTTTTGATGTCTAAATTAAAAAATTTAATGAAATTATTAATTTAGATCAAGAACGAGTGGAAAATTGAGAAGGGAAAATTACCAAATAGCCCTTGTACTTTGACATTTTTGCAATTTAGCCAAGTAAGTTTGTATGAACTATAATCACTTAAATTTTGATTAAATTGAATGTTTAATGTGTTGCTCTAATGTAAATGAACCAATATATATGTTATTATGGAATTTATCATGTAAATAAACGATGGAAAACCAACAATGTTACGACGATTATCGGGCCCCGTTTGAACCTTCAAAATTTGTAGGATACAAATGACATGCCATTAGGGTTTTCATGTTTTGGGTGCTTCTTAAATGTCCTACCAGTGGTTGAGGTCATGCATTAGTTGCGGATACTCCACAGCTTGTGTGAGTAGCATCGTGTAGCTTACATTCTGACCCATAACTCGTATGAGCAAGCCCATTTCACAATTCGAGTGCGTAGTGATGTAAAGGAAAGGAAATACGGTTATATGTTTAGCACACTTCGAGTAAGCTATCCCGTGTATCCAATGATATTCTAAAAGGTTCAACAGGAATGAAAACGAAATGAATGGTAAGTGCACAAAAGTATGATATGTTAAGGATATGTCATGTGTAATGGCCTACCAATGTTAAATTCATGTGGATTATGTTTGAATATGCTAACATGTGTTGTTGTTTGTGCTTAGGCTTGTGCCAAGCTTATGGTTCGATTCTATCATGCTTAATTGTAATGTTATACATTGAAATGGTAAATGTCCAAATGGAAATATGCTTATGTTCATGAAAAGGTCGTACGAATCAAAAGATGTATTTTCTAATGAAATGGCTTATCATGTGGTTGATCCTAAATGAATTATGTATAAATGCGCAACTTGTATATTGATGATGATATTTAGGCTTGTGTCAAGCTTGAGTGATTGGTGAATGTTTATGCTTTTATCTTGTATTATGCAAATGAAACGGGTAAGAAAAGGTAACGAAATGATAAGTTTATAATTGAAATGTAATACGATGATATAAAATGATTGATGAGTTAAAGGACTTACTTATATGTGTGAAGTTTACTTATGCTATGGATGAATTTACCTATGTCGTGAATAAACACACTAATTCATGAATTGATAAGGTTATTTAAGCTTACGCTAACAAAATGAAATGGAAAGTAAGTAAATGGAATGGTAAGAAAGTAAATAGAGTGGTTCATAGTCTTATGAAAGGGTAAAAGATTGTGTAATATGTCTTATAAATCCTAATATGTTAGGAATGAAAAATATATGTGATATTGATGGAATTACTCATTTATGAGTTGATGGTTATAGAGTTTGATAAACTTTGTGGCATTGGTATAGGTTTATATTTACCCTATAAAGTTCATATTTGAAATGGAATATTTTGTTTAAAATTTATACGAGCTTACTAAGCATTCATTGCTTACGTAGTTATCTTTCTCTTACTTTACAGATTATTAGAAGCTCGACCAGTTTGGAAGCTCATCGGAGATCTATCACACTATCCAAAGATTTTATCAATAGTATTGATGTGTTGGTCAAGGTTATAATGGCATGTATAGGTGGACTTGTGTTTGAATTGGTTGATAGTTTGGCATGTATATGTTATTTTGGTTGATGTACTTTTGGAACTTTTGATGCTTTGATGGTATGTGTCAATATGGCAAAGTTTAAATGCATGTTTCAATGGCTAATATGCTATGTGATGGAATAGCTTTAATGTGGTCAAGATAAACTAGGTTTTGAAATGATATTGGACTTTATATGTATGTCTAGAATGTAGTAATGTATCATTATTAGGTAAGATATGATTGAATGCATTTGAGGTGCCTATATGGCATATAGGTTGAATGGAATTTGATCATTTGAATTGGTAATTTTATACAGGTTTTGAACATGTTTTAATGCCTTGGTCATGTGTGCAAATTATGTCATGATTGAGTTCGGTGAAAGAAATGTCTTGATTTTGGCCAATTTCTTGTCCACATAGCCTAAGACACAAGTGTGTGTCTCAGCCGTGTGTCCCCTGTAGATTTTAAGGGTTACAAGTTAGGCAGTTACAAGGCCAAGCATGTAACAGCTCGATTTTGGGCCTAGTCGGAACAGTGGTTTTGGGACCACAAATCCAATGAGGAAAAAATTATTTTTATTATATTTTTATGGCCTACAATTTCACGGAATGATTTCGTGGAAATTTTATTCGAAAAATTTGACGTTTGGGCACTCTATTTAGTCAAAAGGACTAAATCGTAAAAAGTGCAAAACTTGAGTTCTAGATGCTAGAGGTGTCCAATTGCCATGAAATTTAAAATTGGAGGTCCTTAAATGATAATTAGACCATTGGTTAATTTTTTGGACAAAAATGGACATGAAATAGGTGAAATAGAATATTTTTAAGTTAGGGGCATTTTGGTCATTTAGTAATTAAAATGAATTTAAAACAAAATTAAAAGCCAATTTTTGTCCATCTTCAACCCCATGGTCGAATTTCACATGGGAAACCATGGCTAGAGTTTTTCAAGCTTCCAAGCTCGATTGTAAGTCCGTTCTAGCCCCGTTTTTAATGATTTTCATGTTTTTGAAATCCTCATAACAAGATCTATCTATTTCTACCACTAATTTGAGATATGGTTAAAGTATAGGGTTTTGACCCATGATGAATATGTGTGTATTTTTGTGTTTAATAGTAGAAAACGCATGTTTAGAGTTAGAGAAACGATTTTTACTAAGTGATTTTTGGTGAAAATGCCTAAAAGGACTAATTTGTAAAAGTTATAAAATATGTCATAAATGTGTGATTTAATGAAAAATGTGGGTTGATATAAGTATAAAAGAGGTTCGAATAGGCTTGAGAATCGAAGAAATTGAATAAGTTTCATTTTTCGAGCTTAGGGGCAAAAATTTAAATATGTCAAACTTTCGGGGCAAAAACATAATTTTTCCATAATATGATTTTTGGGTCACATTGAATAATGTGACTAATTAGTGAGCTAAATTTGATATTATAGATTAAGAAAAATGAGATTCGGGCCTAGAATGAGGGAAAAATAAGTATTTGACGGTTAGGTCATTTTCACCATTTTTGGTATCGAGGTAAGTTTGTATGTGAATAATGCAATGATATATTTATGTTTTAAATTGCTTTAATATTATATGATTTATATGATTGATATTATGAGCAAATTCGATAATGCCAAGATAACGAAGAAGTCCCGGTTGAACCTTAGGAATAGATAGGATACAAATGTCATGACATTAGGGTTATCTGTGATTTCGTGTAAGACCATATCTGGGATATGGCATCAATATGTGATTTCATATAAGACCATGTCTGAGACATGGCACTAGTATGAGACATCGTGTAAGACCATAGCTGGGCTATCGGCATCGATATGTGATCCCATGTAAGACCATATCTGAGATATGGCATTGGTATCTTACTATGTGTATAAGGTTTCCTGGGTATCCTTTAGTATTAAGATTATGTCAAAGATGTGAAAATATATGACTATGTTACAAGTTTGTACAGGTATGTACGTAAAGTTTATAAGCATTGGCTTCATGATATTATGAGTTCATGATTACTATGAAACTGAACTTAAGTTAATCTTGTGAATAAGTATTTCTGTTGATAATGTGTAAATTCATGGTAAATTCAGTTGAAAATCATGTGTTAGGCTTTTGAGCCATATCAAATTGAAAGATAAGATGTTTAGTTCACTTGATTTGTGATTCATTGAATATGTGTGGAAAAAAATGAAAGATTTGTATAATTGCCTATTAAAATGGTTGTGAAAGTATGTGAAGTTAAGAGTTTGAGTTATTGAAAGATGTTAAGCTTTGGGCTTGAAAATATGAATACATATAATTAATATGCATGTTACTATGAGGCTTGAAATGATTTGTTAATGCTTATAATGGTATGTTATATTGGAGAGATTACGATCGTTTGGCAAATGTTAAGATATATTAAATTATGCTTATAAATTGAAGGGGGTAAACATTGTGATTGAGTAAGTTATGCCTATGAAGATTTAATGACGTTTATGTTGTGTTATGTTATGTTTGTTGTATGACAAATGTATGACTACTGTTTTTTATTATTTGCATATGAACTTACTAAGCTTTGTAGCTTACTCCCCTTCCTTTCCCATATCTTATAGGGTTGTATGCTAGCTTGAGTTGGAGATCGCCAGAGATGCTATCATATTGTCAAGCTATCATGTTGGGTAAATGAACGCAAACCTTTGAGTCTATGGCATGTATAGGGACTTAGTCATTTTGTGTATGTATCATTATGATATGACCAATTAATGGCATGTAAATATTCGATAATGACTAGCTATTGGAATGGCTAGTTATGGATATGCCTTGGTGTTATGTATGTCTAAATGAAAGTTAATACAAAGAAATCATGAAAGAGTAAAATTAACATTAAAACTGTTTTGGATAGCAACAGTAGTAATAAAATTAGAGGCTGAATAGAATATGAAATTAAAGCCTATTGAGTCTAGTTTTACATAGAAAAACTTTGTATGCAAAAGAATTTTACTTTATGAGATATTTGAATTTTTGTGAGACAAGGTCAGAATGATTTTGGGTTCCCCTGTTTTGAATTTGGAAAATCATTAAAAATTTTATAAATATACTTGGGGGTTAAAATTTATATTTTTGAATTCTTATTTAGTCTATTTTCAAGAGAAACAAACGGGAACATCATTCGAATCTCATACTAAGAGATAATTAATATTTAGTGAAGAAAGGTCGAAACTGTCAAACAGCAGAACAGGGATGAATTTGAAGAATTAACTGTACTTATTGGCTAAACCATAAATTTTGAAAATTTTATGGCAGGAAGATATTTGAGTCTAGTTTCAGAAAAATCAAGCGGATCTTAATTTAGAATTCTGTATCTGAAGATATAAATAATTTAGTAACTATGACTGAAGTGGATAGTTTTGTTATGAACAGTAAATAATTGTTTTGATATGTTTATGCTTTGATTATGGTTGTGTTGGTAGCTTAATTGTGCCATGTTAAGTGCCATTGAAAGTGTGTATGTGAGTGTGCAAATAAGGGTTGGTAAATAGCCATTTTCTTGGCCACACGGGCAGAGATACGGCTATGTGTCTCAGCTGTGTGAAGGAGACACGGGCATGTGACTTGGCCGTGTGACCCCAAATTGTGCATGACGTCATAAACAGAGAGTTACACAGGCTGACGATATAGGCATGTGACCCCTATTTTGATGAAAATTTTTTTGAGTTTCCTAAAGTTTTCGGTTTACTCCCGAACCACTTCCAATACATGTTTTGGGCCTCGTGGGACCATATAAGGGATGATATGCATGTGTATGAATGGTTTTAAATTGAATGAAATTTTATGGCCCGATTTTATATGATTGGTTATGTTTACGTCCAGTAATGCCTTGTACCCTGTCTCGTGTCGGGAATGGGTAAGGGGTGTTACAAAGCACACGGCCAGGTACGCGGGTGTGTGAGGCCATTTCGAGTGTTACACGGCCTGGCACATGAACGTGTAGCTTGGTCATGTGACCCAACTCAAAGAGTTACACGGGCACGGACACGGGCTGGGATATGACTGTGTGTACCTATTTCTATTGTTACATGGCCTGAGACACGAGTGTGTGTCACAACTATGTGAGTCACACGGCCGTGTGACCCCTGCAGTTGTGAATTACTTAACATTTTCCTCAATGTTTCAAGTGTTTTTAAGGCCTCGAGGGCTCAATTGAGGGACAAAATGCATGTATATGAATGAATTATGTTATGTTTATTTTAATATTTGCAAATGTATATTTTATGTCATGTTTATTCGATAATGCTCCGTAACCTTATTTTGGCGATGGATACAAGTTAAGGGTATTACACTAACGGTTGAAATGTAAGCTACATAATGCTGCTCACACAAGCTGTTAAGTATCCGCAACAAATGCCAGACCTCAGCCATCGATAAGACATTCAGGACCAGCACTTAAAACATGGTAACTCTAATGACATGTCATTTGTATCCTATATATTCCTAAGGTTCAAACAAGGCTCGATAATCATCGTAACATCATTGGATTTCCACGTTTATTTACATGATGAATAGCACAATGACATATAATCAAAATAACATTCAATCATTATTTAAACCTACGAACTTACCTTGACAAAACGTAAAAACGTAGTCGATTAATCCGAGGCTTTAGCTTTTCCTTGATCTAGATCCGTATGAGGTTTATCTTAATCTAAATAAGCAAATTCAATCCATTTAATATTCATACTATCCAATTCATTCCAAAACTCATACTTTTGTAAAATTACACTTGTACCCTTAATATTTTAACTTCTTTACAATTTAGTCCTTAAGCTCGTAAATTAAAATTTAAGCAATTTAATCCACATTTCATGCTAGCCGAATGCATTAGGGACATATACCAACACGTACAAATTATTATTTCACAATTTCACCATGTACTTTTATCACTTTTACAAATAAGTCCCTAAATGACATTTTCATGAAAAATTACTTTACAAAACTTGTTTATTTATTAACAAGGACTCATAATCTTTCATTAAACTCAAGAATCATGTAAACATTTTCATGGAAAAACCCTAATCCTTTAACAATTTTGCAAATTAGTCTCTGGGCTAGCTAGATTAAGCTACAACGATCCCGAAAATATAAAAATCATTAAACACGGGACAAAATAACACTTACATGCTAGCACTTGTAGTAGCTGAATGAAAAAGCCCTAAAAATGGTGTTCTTTCCTTAGAGACATCATTGGAGAAGATGAATGAATGAAGAAATTTGGTTTTGTTTAATTTTTAACCTTTATTTACCTAATTACCAAAATAACCTTTAAAAACATTCAAAATTTCAATAAAACCAATCCATAAATATCCAATAACTATATAAATGGTCTATTTACCTTCTTAGTCCTCTTACATTAAATTTTCATAGCTACTTGATGCCTTTACTACTAGAAGTCTACTTTTGCACCTCTTACGATTTAGTCCTTTTCACTTAATTAAGCATGCAAACGTTAAAATTTCGTAACAAATATTTTATACGAAACTATTAACATTCTGTAGACATTAAAATAATGATAAAATAAATATTTACTCATTAGATTTGTGGTCCCAAAATCACTATTCTGATTTCATCAAAAACTGGTTGTTACACTCGGTATGGTCACTACAAACATCTTATCATGCCATTTGAATTGATGAATGCACCTACAGTGTTTATGGACATAATGAATCAAGTTTTCAACTCCTACTTGAATCAGTTCATGCTGGTCTTCATAGACGTGATATTGGTGTATTCCAAATCTAAGGATGAGTACGATGAGCACTTGAGAGTAGTTCTACAAATTTTACGGGAGAAGTAGTTGTATACTAAGTTGAGTAAATATGAGTTTTGGATTTGTGAGGTGGTTTTTTTGGGTCATGTCATTTCAGCTGAGGGTATAAGGTTAATCCGAAGAAAGAAGTGATTTTGGATTGGAAGCCAGCGAGGTTTTTTCTGATATCAGGAATTTTTTAGGTTGGCTGGTTATTATCGTTGCTTTTTCGATGGGTTTTCAAGCCTTGTTGCTTCTTTGACAAAGTTGCTTTAGGAAAACACTACTTTTGAGTGTATTGTTGAGAGGCAGAAGTGTTTTGAAAAGCTTAACTGAAACCCTGTGTTGACACAGTCAGAATCTGGTAAGAAGTATGTATCTATAGCGATACTTCTTATATGGGTCTAGGTTGTGTGCTGATGTAGGAGGGTAAGGTAGTTGTTTATATGTCGAGACAGTTGAGGCTGCATGAGTATAACTATTCGACTCATGATTTGGAGTTGGCTGCCGTAGTCTTCACACTCAAGATTTGGTGTCACTATCTGTACGATGAAAGGTGTGTGATATACACCCATCACAACAGTCTTAAGTATCTCCTAACCCAAAAGAAGTTGAGCTTGAGACAGAAGCACTATATCAAGTTGTTGAAAGATTATGATTGTGCGATCGAATACCATCCAGGTAAGGTGAATATAGTTGCAAATGCTTTGAGTCATAAGTCTCTGGTTGATTTGAGGGCTATGTTTGTGAGGTTATCTGTTTCTGAGGATGGTGGCCTATTGGTTGAACTTTAGGTGAGACCGGTTCTTACACAACAAATTCGTGAGTGTCAGCCTTTTGATGAGAGTTTGGCCCTTAGATTTGTCAAGTTGAGTCGAGAGTTTAGGGAGATTTTGCTCTCAACTCTGATGGCGTTTTATGTTTTCGAGGTCATTTGTGTGTTCCGAAGGACGAGGATCTGAGGCAGTTGATTCTTACTGAGGCACATAGCAGTCCTTATGCTATACATCCTGATGAAAACAAGATGTATCAAGACCTTCGGGTTCTGTATTGGTGGCCTGGGGTGAAGAAGGATGTTGCCGACTTTGTTGCAAGATGTTTGGTTTTTCAAAGAGTCAAAGCCGAGCATCAGCAACCGTCTGGTTTGCTTCAGCCTATTCAGATTCCTGAGTGGAAATGGGAGTAGTTTACAATGGGCTTCATTTCGGTTTACCTTTGACTCTGACTCGTAAGGATATGATTTGGGCAATTATGGATAGATTTACGAAGTCTGCTTATTTTCTGCCGGTCTGTACAACATTCAATTTGAATCAATTAGCTGAGCTCTATATCTGAGATATTATTCATCTTCATGGAGTTCCTATTTCGATTATATCAGACCAAGATTCGTGGTTTTGCTTTGAGATTTTGGAAGGCGCTGCACGAAGCTGTGGGTTTGGAGCTTCATTTCAGTTCAACTTATCATTCGCAGTCCGATGGACAATTCAAGAGGGTGATTCAGTTTCTTGAGGACATGCTCTATAGTTGTGTTATCATCTTTGGAGGTAATTGGGATCGTCACTTGCCTTTAGCAGAGTTTTCTTATAATAATAGCTTCTAGAAGAGTATTCAGATGGCACCATTTGAGGCTTTGTATGGTCGGAGGTGTAAGACTCCTCTATGTTGGTCCAATATGGAAGAGAAAAAGAGCTTGGGTCCGGAGTTGGTTCGGGAAATTGAGGATAAGGTGAGACTTGTTTGCGATCGGTTAAAAGCTTCTTTTGATCAATAAAAGTTTTACGCTAGCCTGAGATGTCGAGACATCGAGTATCAGGTTGGGGATAAGGTCTTCTTAAAGGTTTCATCGTGGAAGAAATTTCTAAGGTTTAGGCAGAAAGGTAAGCTCAGTCTAAGATTCATTGGCCCTTATGAGGTTGCCGAGAGGATTGGACCGATTGCTTACTGTCTGTTGCTACCACCTGAGCTAGATCATATTCAACGACATCTTCCATGTTTCCATGCTACGGAAGTACAGATCCGATCCTTCTCACATTTTGTAGGTTGAGGAAATGGATATTAGGTCTGATCTTTCGTACGAGGAGGAACCGGTTGTGATCCTAGATCATGTGGTCAAGGCGCTACACAATAAGACAATTCCATTGGTGAAAGTTTTGTGGCACAACCAGAAAACAGAGGAAGCCACCTGGGAATCGAAAGATGTGATGAAATGTTAGTATTCATACCTATTTTATTCAGGTAAAATATCAAGGATGAAATTATTTTTAGAGGGGGAGAGTTGTAATATCCCTAAACTGGGTCTAGTAGTTTTGGCTATATTTTTCGGGTTCCGAGCGTCAATTTAGGAATTTATCGGGTTAATAGTAATTTTTTTAAATTTAATTTAGGAAGTCAATTCATCTAAAATTGATTAAACAATAATCCAGAAAAATAAAAATATTTTTGGAAAATTAATTTTAAAGTAATTAAATAATTATTAGTGAAAATAATTAATTCAGGTCGAAAAAAATTTTAAAAGAATTTTTATTGGGGGTTAATTTGACTTAATTTTAAATATTAATTAAATTGGGTTTAATTGTAAAATAAAGGAAATTTTGGAGTATTTATTTGACAAATAAACCTTTAAATTCAAAATTTTGGAGGGAAAGGATCAATTGGTAAAGTAAGGGAAATGTGGGAGTGGCCATTGGGCAAATTTCCCAATTTTTAAATTTTTGGTGGGTTGTTTCAGTTTTAAAAACAATGTATCTAGCCTACTTTTCACACCATTTACATCAGATTAGAGAGCTATAAAATTTGAGTTCTTTGCATCGTTTTAAAGATCTATCATCAGAGAATATATACATCAAATTTCCTTCTCAAAATACTCTCTCTTTTCACCTGAAATTATTCACAAAAGTAGCAAAAAATATTATGAAATTTCTCAAGATTCTTGAATCAAGATTTTCAATCAAAGTATTTAGAACGAATCAGAGGTACTTATCATTTCTAAAACTATTTTTATGATGATTAGAAGCATATTTACACTATTTGAGTGATAATGACATGATTTTTTTTTATCAATGTCATATTCTTCAAAAACTTAAGGTGCTTTAATGGTGGATCTTGAATTTTGAGAGGAAATCCACAAATAAATGGATGTTCCAACTCAAAATGGATCTATTAAATGGTTTTTGAACTTATTTATCAAGATTAAACATGTTTTGTAAGGTAATTTAAAGAAATTCTAATTTCATCATCTTCATGAACCGATTTTCTAGATTTTTGTGAAATTGATGCTTAGTATATGTTTATTTGGTCTAGTATTGATGTTTGAAAGTGATTAGGAGGGCTGGAGTGATTGATTTTGTGATGAATTGAGTTTTCAACTTGATGATACAAATCCGATAAGGTAACTTTAAGTGAGAATTTCGTGTAGCCTAGTTGATGAAAATTTGTGTTTATTATATATTTTGAAAGGTGTAATATCTATTTTTTCTGTGTTGAAGCTCCAAATCTTGAAGTGGATTGAGCTAATCGAAATTGGAGCTTGAATTTGCTTGGTTGATCACTTGGTTATGGTTAAGTTAGTTGTGTGGTGAGTGTTATTAAAGGGTGATTTGGTAAATTGACCCTCACTTATGCGTAAGAGTGTGATTAATTATTGATTACAAATATTTAATTGAGTTTTGGTTGGTTAATTTTGCAAGATTATTGATATATGCTAAAGTGATGAAATTTTTGTTAATTGTTGGTAAGTGATCTAGTGATTTTATGTGCTTGATTTAATTTATTATAATCGTGAACTAAGCAAGCATGTTGGAGTTTTTGGTTCATGGTATGTTAATATTTCAATTGATAAATGAACAATGATAATAGGTAATTGGCATTCGTGCTGTTAATCGACGGGATTGAAAAGCTAAGGAGTCGAGTAAGAGAGTTCCAAGAGATTAAGGCTCGATGGAGATTTAGTTACATGTTTTAAAGATGTTAATCAGGCATAGTGGAACTTCTGGGACTTAGTTTAATTTTGGTTGTAATTGTACTTGGACATTGGACATTTTTAATTGTGGATGGTTTTATAATATCATATATGCATTTTTGAGTTTGATTATTGAATAATTTACGGTATATTGTTTCTTAATAACACGATGATTAATAATACTGTGTGTAAGGCATGATGTTTACACTAACCATTATTTAAATGAAGCTCCAAAGGAGTGGTTTACTAGCGACTAATGTACGGCACTTGTTTGAATTAATCAGTCGATGATTTGCATGAAATTGAATGTTTAATTCTATATAATTGAGGCTTAATTGGTGTTAATAAATTCAATTAAATGTGTATGAAAATGTATGATATTTAATTGTAGCTAAATCGAGTTTAATTGGCCATTAAAATACTCAAAATCAGGTTTAAAATTGAATTTTTTGCACAAAAAAAAACTGCAGTCGACCGTTGGGGGTTTGAACTCTGGTCTTTTTTAAATTGGTTCTCTAGTCCGTTTAAATTACAAATTAGTCCTGTAACTTGATAAGTCTAATTAGATCCTTAAATGATAAGGAAACTTGATAAAATTTTAGGATTAGACTTGTAATTGGTAAAATTCGTTAGAAATGCACTCAATTTAATATTCGAGCATAGTACTGATAGTCTGAAATTGTTACGATTTAATCCTTAATGATAAAACTTGAATTTGACATAGAAAATAAACTCGGATTAAGCTGAAATTTTTAGGGATTACATAAATTGACTAAAAGAGGGTTGGTAAATGTATAGTTAGTTTAACCATAGGTGGTGAAATGAAAAAAATTCCCTTAGGTTAAATTACTTATAAAAAGTTTAAAATTGGTTCACAAATTGCTTCTGCATTAATAAATAACTAATAAATGGGTAAGATTGAGGTGTTATAAGGTTGGGGTGTGTCTTGGGAGGTCCTTAATGTAACACCTCTAACTCGTATCCGTCACTGGACTAGGGTTAGGGGTGTTACATTTATTGGTATCAAAGCTACGATTTAGTCGATTCTAGGACTAACGTAGCGAAATAAGAATTAGTATATATGTAACAGCCCGATTTAGACCCTATTAGGAACGGTGGTTTCAGGACCACAAATTCGAGTCAGAAAAATATTTTTAAAATTATTTTCTGTGTTTATTATGTGTGAATTTATATCTATGAAATTTTCTTGCTTTAATTTTATTGTTTGAGTGCCAGATTTAATAAAAGGGTTTAATCGCGTAAAATAAAAATTTGAAGGTTAAATGTGAAAGTGCTTAATTTTTGGTGTCTTTATAGCGTGAAGAAATTATAATGCAATTAGGCCATAATTAAGTTAGTGGATGGTAATAACCATGGAATATAATGGTTTTATATTTTGTTATAAAGGTTATTTAAGTAAAATGATTAATAAGTTAATATATGTTATAATAAAACATAATTTAAAGGCCATATGTTCATCTTTTTGTTATGACTGAATAAAAAAAAGAAAAGAAACAAAGATAAGGTATTCGGTCATTGTCCAAGCTTGATTCAATTTGTTTGGTTTTTGATAATTTTTACGTTTTTGAGATCATTGCAGTGTAATGTACAAAGCCCATGCTTGAATTTCTGATTTTGATGAATATTTTGAGTTATGTCATTGATGAATATTTGAGCTTTGTGATGTTAGTTGATGAATTATGAAAGATATGTTTTAGATTAATATGTTTTGTATTGAAATTTTTGATGATTTTGAGTTATTAGGGTTAAATTGTAAAAATAATAGATTGAAGGACTAAAATGTGAAATAAATGAAATGTATGGACTTGTATGAACATGGGTAGTATTCGGCCTAAGCATGATGTGTGCAAATTTTGCATGTTTTGTGTTTTGTGTAATTTGGACTAAATTGTAAAAAGTGAGAATTAGGGGTAAAATGGTAATTTACCCATTTATGTGTTTTTGGACTAAATTGAGTGAAATTATGTTTGAATGAGTTCAATTTGAATATGTTTAGATCAAGAACCAAAGAAATTAGATTTGGATCGGGGGAAAACCAAAGTTGTCGACTAGTCGTCTCGTTCCGATTATCGTAGTCCGAGGTAAGTTTATAAGCAAATAGATGTTATTTAATTGATTCAATATGAACTATATATGCTGTAATGTATAATGTGATATTATAAATGTGAAAGCCAAATATATACAAGCTTGGAATCTAAGTGTACGAGTTCGATTCGATCGAGTTACGATGTCCAAAAGCCCTGTACAAAACTTAGGAATAGCTAGGATACATATGTCATGAGATAGGATTTTGATATGTGATGTGTGAGTAAGACCATGGCGTCGATATATATATGTGCGAGTAAGACCACGTTTAATACGTTGGCATCGATATGTGATTCTGATATATGTGTACGAGTAAGACCACGTCTAGTACATTGGCATCGATATGTGATTACATGTAAGACCACATCTAGGATGTTGGCATTGTACGATATGTGTGATTATCCGAGTATCCTATTCAATTCCGAATGGTTCAACAGGCAATGGAAGTTGTGATCAACTGTGTGATCGAGTTAAAGTGATCAAGTATGTGATAGTTAAATTCCTATTTGAAATTAAGGTAAGTTGGCTATTTGGTATGTGATACAAATTTTATATGATGCAAATGAATATATATGTGATCTTAGAAGTGAAAAACTAATTATGTTATTATCTATATGTGCATTCGGCCAATTTGAAATTGAGGCATAGTTATACGTTTAATGAAAGTAAATTTTAGTTTGAAATTGTATATTAGCTTAATAACATATTTCGAGTTTGTTGTATTGAATTATAGATATTATTGAGTTGTTATTTGCTTATGACTTACTAAGCTATGATAGCTTACTGTGTGTGTATGTTTCCTTGTGTTTTATAGATTTTGGAGTTAAGTTACGAGCTCAGGGATCATCAGAGAAGCTTATCACACTATCGACTGTTTCAGTACTTTTATAAGTTGAATTCGAACTAATGGCATATATAGGCTAGTTTATATATTTGATTTTGGGGTATGTAAATATAAGCCATGCGAAAATGGCTTGTTTATTTTGTTAGGTTCGGTTCAAAGTTTGATCAAATTATGGTTATATTTGACATGGTTGGAGTTTATTTTGGTGTGCATGTTATTTGATAAGTATGATTTGTGTTTCGGTGATATGTTTGTGATGTTGATTATTTGATTTGAAAATGATATGTGATAATGATGGAATATAATCAGCCAAGGAAGTAACTTATTTTGGAAGTATGATTTGTGGTATAATTTGGGTGGTGAATGATGGACTTGTATATATATTAGCTTATTAAGTGACGCTTTGGCTTATTACAAAGAATATAAAAAAATTGTATGATTATTTGTGTTTAACTTTACTACCCAAATTAATAAGAATTAAGTTGGATTTGTATTAAATTTTAGTATAATGCATAGTATGTGTAACTAACATGATTGGATTCGGCATTTATACATATAAATTAGAGTGAATTGATTTGATTTCATGTATTATAAACATGTTGTATTGGTTATGTGACTAGTTATTAAGTGAACTAAATGCATGATCATATTCAGGTGGTAATAAGTTTAGTTAATAAATTATGCCTATGAAATCATTGGTTGTGAAATGATCAACTTTGTTTGATTAGAAAATGTTTATTTAAGCTTATAGTTGAATGGCATAATTTGTATTATATATAAATAATTATGATTAATCTTGGTAGCCGAATAGGTGAGCAAATAAATCAATCATGTATTTTTAATTTTGTCATGATGTTGGCATATATATTTTAGTATGTTTGATTTAAAAATTATGCTTTGAAATGGTTTGTAGTTTGTTTAAATATATGATGATTGACATAATGGTTTGATTATAAAAAATGTTATTTGAGTATATATATTAATAGAGAAAAATGAAACCTAACCATATGTTGATATATGTTTATGTCTCATATATGTTTGGTTGTATATTAAGTCACTGATGTGACTTGTCAAAATGTTCTTTGCGAATGAGCTTAGGTATATATGTGGTATGAAATAGATGTTTACAAATGGATGTATTGAAACATGATAGGTATATGAAATGAAACATGTTTTATTATTATTTAGAAATTTAAATGTTTTGATTATTTGTCATATGATTTAGCTATTGGAATAATAAAGTATATGTATTATGATATGATGTTTATTATTTATAAATAAATAATAAATAAAATAAAATATGTGTGAATGTGACTTATGTGATTGAATAAATGGTTAATATTCGAGTTTTATAATTATTATAAATAAGTTGGTATAATTTTGTGCATGTTTTGAATTGAATGATTGTAATTAATTGTGTTTTGATCGATAATGCCTCGTAACCCTAATTCGGCGACAGATATGGGTGAGGGTGTTACAATATACATGCCACATATACCCTGTAATAGTGTGATACGTTCGATCCATTCTAGCAATTTGTTTCTTATAGATTCAAGATGTTAGCAGAATCAAATCGAGCTATAGTTAATGAAGCTAAAAGTAATGTTCAGGCTTCAAATCCTGAGGCAAGTAACAGTGCTCCTATTCCTCAACCTGTTGGTGACGAAATGAAAAATATGTTTATGGGAATGATGAACCAATGGTTCAACGAGTTTAAGCAAGCAAATATGGCCACTCTGCCTCCTCCACCCCCTGTTGTGCCTCCTCCGGCACCCTTGAATACTACAACCCCTGTACCAGTGTTGGTTACTCGGGTATTTGTAGATAAGGTTCAGAAATGTGGAGCGAAAGAGTTTAGAGGCACGGTAGATGATGATCTGTCAAAAGCCGAGTACTGGCTATTAAATACAAAGAGAGTTTTTGTAGAATTATTATGCACCCCTAAAGATTGCTTGAGATGCGTAGTGTCTTTGCTGAAAGACAAGGCATATTTGTGGTGGGATACTTTGAGCATGATGGTATCAGATGATCAAATTAATTGGGATTTCTTCCTAAATGAATTCAAGAAAATGTATGTTAGTCAATTATTTATTGACCGAAAAAAGAAATAATTTCTCGAATTAAAGCAAAGAAATCAGACTGTAGTTGAGTATGAACGAGAATTTGTGAGTTAAGCAAGTATGCTCGTAATATTGTATCGATTGAGGAGGAAATGTGTATCAGATTTGAAGATGGGTTGAATGATGTGTATCAGATTTGAAAATGTGTATCGATTTTATTATTATTTTATTGCCTACAACATGGTAGTAGTACCGTATAAAAATTTTGCTAATTTTACCGTTTACATGCTCAATTTGATAAAAAGGACTAAATTGCATAAAGTGAAAAAGTTGAGTTCTAGTAGCTAAAAATATTAAATAGCCATAGAACCCTAAAGTATTAGTCCTTATATGCTAATTAGACCAATTATGGTGTTAGTGGATGAACATGGTTTGGCATTATTGAAAATTTGATTAATTTATAAGGTTATTTTGGTAATTAGTAAATAAAATCAAAATTAAATAAAACTAAAGGCAAAGTTATCATATCTTACCTTTTGACAACTTAAATTTCAAAGGATAGGAAGCCATTAAAGCTTGCTAAGCTCGACCAACTTAATTCCTTGTGCATGGTATGTATTTTTGTTTCGTTTTTAATGATTTATATGTTTTCGGGATTATTGTAGCTTAAGGTAGCTAGCCCGAGGACTATTTTGTGAAACTATCACACTATTAGGGTTTTTCCATTAACGAATGTATAAGAGTTTTGATGTTTTATGGAAGAAAATGGTTAGTAGTTGATAGATAAACAAATTTTGTGAAGTGAAATTTGATGAAATTGTCAAATAGGGATTTAATTGAAAAATAGAAAATTATACATGGTGAAATTGTGAAATAAAGGAAATATAGGGCTTGCTAGGGACCTAATTGATATTCGGCTATGATGGGTTGTGGTTGAATTGCATTAATTTCCATTTTTATCGGCTAGGGACTAAATTGAAAAGAAATCAAATGTATAGGGGCAAAAGTGTAATTTTGAAAATATGTGAATTTGGATTGAATTGAATAGAATAGTTATTAAATTGGTTGAATTTATTTATTTAGATCAAGATAAATTTCAACTGAATTTAAATCGAGGAAAGGTGAAAGTCGTGGATTAGCCGATCGTACTCCTTCGCGTTAGTGTCGATGTAAGTTCATGGTAGTAAATTGCTTAATTAAATTTCTTTATGTATTTGTACTTTATAATTTATTAGATAATTTTTGTAATTCGGTACCCCTGATCGCACTTATGTGCCCCAATTGTACTTCGGTACTCCCAATAGCACTTTCGTACCGTGTTTACGTTTCAGTAACATCAATCAAGTAATATAAAAGTTTCATTCATTTAATGTTAAGTTAAATAAACTGCTATGTACTTACCAAGCTATATCAGCTTACACGTGTTTGTGTGTCATTTTGTAGATTACTTTTACTGACTTGGGACGGATCAAAACTTCGGCTCACACTATCCATCATCGTTAGTAGCTTTTGAACTCTTTTGGGATTGTGGCATGTATATGTGGCTATATAAGTATATATGTATATGTGTCTAGTTAATTTTAGCATAATAATGAATTACTAAGTTATGTGTTTGGACACTTTGTTTTCTAGGTTGTATATATGTATCTTTTAACTTGATAAAATTATATGGATGAAATCACTTGTGAATGGTTTAATGTTGATAAATTAAGTTGTGATGCTAGCATTTATATCTTGGATAGGTGTTTAAATAAATAAAGATGAAAGACTAGTTTAAAAATGCATGTTATAAATGCCTTGTGATATGTTGAAATGTGGTGATTTGGTATCTTTGTTATCAATAGCATATAAGCCTATTAGTGCTAGTAGTGGAATAATACAATTGGTACCTTTTTGGTATTTGGTTGTTAGGTAATTTAAATGGCATATATTGATGCAAACTTAGTTTTGAAGTTAGTGAACATTATGGCAAATTTAAGTATATGGTTGTACATGTATTGGTGTTGTAATTCAGGTGCCCTTTAGGAATATTGGTTGGATGTATATATACCATATTGGGATTGCTTATTTATGCTTGGTTTTAATGCAATTTCAATGCTTGTTCATATGTGCAAAAGTGATTGTAGGTTCATGCTTGAATGGGTGAGAAAAATGGATTAGAAATGGCCTTTTTTGTCCACACAGATAGAGGCACAGGCTTGTGTCTCGGTCGTGTGTGACACACGACCTAGCGAAACTGCTATGTGTTCCCTACAACTTTAAAAGAGTTGCAAGTCAGACTGTTACACAGCCTGGCACATAGGCATGTGGGGTTATTTCGAAGGGTACACGGCCTGGCACATGAGCATGTGGCTTGGAAGTGTGACCCAAGTCAGTGAGTTACATGAGCACAGACACGGCCACGTGTCCCTACTTTGAATGTCCACACAGCCTAAGACACGGGCGTGTCTCTTAGGTGGCTAATATTTTTAATATCATTTTAGGGCCTCGAAGGGTCATAAAAGGGACAATATGTATATTTGGAATTAGTTTTTATATGATTATCTATATGATTTGAAATGTTTGAGATTTGAGTTTGCTTGAATTAAAAACTCCAGTAATGCTCCATAACCCTAGTTTGATGACAGATACATGTTAGGGGTGTTACAGTTAGCCAGTGAGTCACTTAGGTGGCTAATGTAACGCTTTGAATTCATGCCGGTCCATCTTGGTCCTCTTTAGGGTGTCGCATTATAACTATGTTTGAACATGATTTTAATGTTGATAAAATTGGTATACATGGCTAGTAAATGAAATGGAATTGGATTTAAATAAAATGAAATGGGATTGGTGATTGATATGAAATAGTACAGGGTATGAAAATGCAAATGTAACCACTTACTGGGTATGAAAATGTACATGTGACTGATTAGTGGGTATGGTATCAAATGTGAATGATACAGGGTATGAACATGTTAATATAAATGATTGATGCCCATGTGAACTTATTAAAATGTTAGGATACAATTGTCATGCCTACAGGGTCATATGTGTGCTTGTTGACCACATCAAACGTGCAAATGTTTAAAGTCAAAATTGTGCAAATAAGTTAGGTGTGGTAACTACAAACGAACATGAAGTGTTATAATGGAACACCGGTAAGTATTTCGAGTTTCGTACTCAAGGGATTGCAAATTGGAGAAATTATTATTAAATTAACTATAGAAAATAATTACTAATCTAATCGATTCACAAATTAATAGTATTAATCCAAATTAAAATAGTAATTAAACAAATTAAATTACTAAACCAAAACTAACCTAATGAAATTTCCTATTCAAAGTGTTAAAAATGTGAGCCTCTAGCCTATGATTGATTAAATCCCTAATTCCCTAATTAAATAATTAATTATCCTCGATTAAGTTTTTTATCACCCTTAGCTAAGAATACCCTTCCGGTTTCATCTTCACTAAGGGTTACCACCTAAGTCACCCTTCCGCTCTTTTCCTAGGCATACAGATAATCTCCCGGTCTCACCGCTTGGCACAAGTTATACATGAAAGGATACCCTTTTGGTCTCACATGTCTCGATATTTTATCAGGGGCGTCACTCCCTAAAGTACTAAATACTCTTGAATAAACAACCAATTTAAGATAAATAACCACTTAACAGATAAATTAGTTTAATAATCAAATAATGTGATATATGAATAAAGCACAAGAAATTATTCTAATATTCATACAACAATTAATTGATAAGTTAACGAAGCATAAATAAAAGGATAAAGGAAGAGATAGGAGAATGCTCGTGTATAAATATACTAAAGCATGGGCTCAAAGCAAACTCCACTCTCAATTTTTTTCACATAGGAATAGAAAAGTTTTGAACTAAGCAAACATTAAAGAAAAGAAAACTAAAAACTGAATAAAATTTTCTATAGAAATATCTGTAATGGATGGATGTCCTAATTTGTGTACAGAAGCCTCTTATTTATAGGCTAAAATATGTGCACTTTATGCCTTATATGCCCCCGACACTAATAAATGTGAAATATCAAACGATATCTTAAAATCTTGTCAAACACGATTGTTGATGTCATCATTACTTGTGACCTACGTTTAGGCTACATCTCAACACAGGGCTACTATGTTGTAACACAGGGGGTATGTCGCACCATAGCTTTGCGTGTCACACCATAGTAGTCATTTTGTGGGCTTAAAAGTTCCTAACATGCTTTTATGGCTCAAGAAGCTTGAGTAACACTTGTTTTAAGTTCCTATATCAATTGAGCCTAGAATTAAACATCCTACACACTTAAATACACAAATTAAGCCTACCTAGGGCTCGTGTCGACCTAATAGATCACTAACACTAAAAAATGTGTCAAAAACACTTATTTTATTAAATTTTACTACTTAGCTACTAAATACTGAAAATGCAATAATTAAATATAAAATGCCTAGAAAACAAGTGGTTCACGACAGAATGTGCAAGTAGACACAGTCGTTATCAAGTAATAAGTAAGTATAAGAGTTATAGTCTCCACAGGGATTGTGTTTAAATTGATAGTTGTAGAATTACTATTCACAAGTTGGTTAAGAAAGACACAATAATTTTGAGTGATAGGTGGAAAATTAAATTAATTAACTAAATGCAAGTTAACGTAAATGCAAATGAAATGAAATGCAAGGTGATGGTTTAGCAGCAATTTTCACAAGTTAACAACAATAAAATGAATAGGCTAGAATAATTACAACCTTTGACTTAATTCATTTTTCATCATACTTAATAGTGTTCTAAAAAAATCCATGGCAACTCGATCATTCATTAACTTGGAATCTAATATAAGTTCTTTCAAAATCTTATACTTAGAAAAACATGTATATTTCTATGTCCATATTTAACTAAGGATTCCTTATAATTTATGTGAGGTAACATGGATGGATCAAGTTTAAAGCAATTTAATCACACAAACCTAAAGTTATGTAAGTTAATAGAGCTCTCTTGAGTTATTATGAACCTTTACTTTAATCGGATCAGGATCTAAATTAAGCAAGCACCTTCCAATTATCGTATCCATTAATTGCCATCTGGTCAGGATTGATCAACTAATTCTAATGCATTCAAATATGTTTTAATGCATGAAATACATAAATGATTTTAATTGGAAGCATGAACAACTGAGGCACATAACATCATAAACATGAATTAAATGAACTTCATCAAATTAATGCAATCATTCTAGCCAAAACAAAATTAAGTCATTATTGTCAATGGAAAAACATTGAAACAATTTGTGAACATATTGAATAACTAAGAATAAAATTAAATAATGGGAAAGAAGAAACTCTTGACAATTTCTTTGATTCTTCAAAAACCGATATGGTGGCTTCCTCCAGTTCTCGTGATTGCTCCTTTGCAAAATGCTCCTCAAGGTCACCACCCAAGAGTGGTTTTCCTCAAAGGAAAATGCTAGCTAAAGGAAATAGGGGAATGGGGAAATGGGGAGGCTTATGCGTGGAAGGGAGAAGAGAAATGTTATGAATGAAAGATGAATGAAAAAGGAGTAATGCTTGAGAAGTGAAATGAAGGTGGTATTTATAGTAAAGAGATGGCATGGGAGTTAGCTAAAAATAACTTAGAAATCCCTTGAGTTGTTCCCTTGCTTGGTTAGGCATGAATTGTGGAGAGTGGCCTGATTTTTTCATGATTTTCTTGCTTGATTTGTGGCATAGGTTGGAAGACAATCAAAGTGGAAGTTAAGGGTTGATTTGCAATTTCTTTACACATGTAGGGACCTTAAATTTAATTGTCCTAAAGCTTATTTGGGCTACTCTCATACCTTTGCCGAATTTGGGCCTTTCTCCCCTTTATTGGATAGTTTTGATAACCCAATTGAGAGCAAGCTTCATTCTTTTCAGCAACCATCTTCCAAGTTGGGTTGAATTGAATTTTATAAGTCCAATTGGTGAGCTTGCTGTCCAGATGAAGTAAAGATTAACTTGTGTTCATGTGTGATATTGATTAGCTTCCATACTTATTAATTCAATGGTTTATCTGCAACATTTTAAGCACATAAATTAACATGTAGCATAAAATATAAAAATTATATAAAATTGATACTAATTTGTATAAAATTACTAACTTCACTCAAATTATGTCTTAATATGAATTAAAATGACTCAATTGGCTACCCGTATGCTTGGAATTTTCATAAATTATGAGTAAAAAGGTGCTAATAAAACCTACATAATTTAAACGTATCAACAAACTCGTTAAGTGTTTAAATTTACTTAAACTACCACTACAATTGGTGGTAGGTCACTTGTACGAGATATGTGATGATATAGAGATTATGACAAGTTATATTGAGATCCAAAATGTGTTACGGATCATTGATTATTATTTGCATCTTCGAAGACTTTGGTGTGGTGGAGGGATGTAATTTAAAATGTTTAAACATTTGATGCCTACAGGCTTTGCTCTTCAATGCCTTGGTGTGATGTAGTTTAAGCTCATACGAGCTATCTTCGTGTGGTGTAGTTTACCCGTGTATCCGAGTCTATTTTACTAGGGTTCCATTGGGTGAAATATTAAAAGTGAATCTTAAAATCAGGAAAAAGGTAACAAACTAAATTTGATATATTATAATGATATGTGACTCAAATTGAAATGGTATGAAATTGTATATTGATAACAGTACATGAAATTATAATGATCGTTTATGGTATAGTATGAATTTGGTGGTGTTTTGGTTATGCCATTATATCTAACCCTTACGTGGATCTATGCATATTAATTTTACTTTTTTGTGGCATTATGTGTCAAGTTTAACCAAATGTATGCCAAAACTATGGTAATTAGCATGCTCATCTAAGAGCAAGGTAAGTGTTACAATTTCTATTTGAACTTACTAAGCATTTAAATGCTTACTGTAGTTGTTTCTCCTACTTGTAGATATTGAGCTTGTGGAGCTCACAAAGCTAGATTATTGCAGGCATCGCACTATGTTGAAATAGTAGAAATTTGTTCATTTTGGTTTCCTAAAGTTGTGGCATGTATATGGGATCATTGTGTTATGTAATAATCATCTTAATGTGAATGTCAAGGTTGTATTTTTAGCTAAGATTGCTGACCGCCTATAAGCACACTATTGTTTATAAAATAAATATAACATCAAAAATATAAGGATAAAAAAACGACAGTGTTTGCCAGTGCATGGGTCAAATTTTAATATAGTTTTACAATTAAATCCAAAAGTATTCTGAGGATCGTACCTAAGGGAAGATGTAATAAATAATGAAAATACTTTTACAATAACAAGTCTAAGTAGTAGTAATTATTTCCTAAATTATGATTAACCATAAAATAGATTACAAGGAATAGAAATAAAAAAATAAAAAAAATAAATAAATAACGAGAAATAAACAAATGAACTAAATTGATAAACCAATCAGGAAGATTAACTCATTTCAGGGCTTGTAACTAACTTCGAATTAGCGTTTGAGATGGATTAGTAATGGATTAACTAATTATTACCTCCCAACCTCTAATTAACAAGTCTAATTATTACTAAATGAATTGGTTGATACTCGCTTATCTCCCAACCTCACTTTCTCAACCCAGATAAATTACGATTTACTCGGTTCAACTTAGCTTCTGACCTTGTCTAGCCTATGATAACTTATTAGGGTTGTCAAGCCTAACAATTTAAGAACATATAATTTATACCAACTAGTCCTTCTCGAGAAATCCAAAATCCTCCGTTGATCACATCCCCATCCACTCGTTAATCTCCCCTAAGGGATTTAGTCACTCATGTTATTTATAATCTCAACTTCAATTGAATAAACCATGTAAGAAACATGATCGGTTCAGAGAAGAAAAGATATTTGAATAATTGTTGATTGAGTATCAAATGGGCAACGAAGTAGTGAATCTCTTTATTGGAATAATGAAACAAATTGAATGCAAAAATAAAATGTAAAAAAAGCATTTTAATTAAATAAACAAACTCTTGAATCAAAACTAATTCAAGAAGAAAATAAGAAAGTTATGAAATGCCAAAAAGAAAAGAAAATAAACTAAAACTAATTCTAAACTAAGAAGGTTTCTTAAGGCGTCTAGGATGACTTGGTTATGTTCAACCCCTAATGTCTTATTTGTAGAGGTGTTGGAAACCTAAATTTGGTCTTCGAATAAGTCTGATTGTGTGGACAAAAATAACCTCGAAATACTTGGGAAGCACGTTGGCCTTGTGTCGCGCCACACCTCTTGCGTGGCACGACACCCAAATGTTGTCTTGTCTCATTTGTTCTATGCTTGAAGTCGTAGGAAGCTTGTGCATCACTCAACCCTTTCTTCCACATCAATTGGGCCTTTATATCTCCATCCTACTTACTTAATTAAACCAATTAGCACAACCTAAGGTCTTTATCAACCTATTAGGTCACAACACCTACAAAATGTGTTAAATACATTTATTTTTATTAACTTTTAATCCTAATGCCTAATTACTGAAAACATAAATTAAAATCCTAAATTGCTTAGAAAATAAGCTCCTTAAGTATGGAGTTTACCCGAATTGACTACTACATTTGATTGCAGGTCAAATACCCCTACACTTAATTTTTTGCTTGTCCTCAAGCAAACTACCCAAAAATAAACTAAAATAAAAAAAGAATTAAACATGAAAAGAAAATAAAAGGTACTTGAGCTGGTTTGATACACGAGATTGGATTGGAGCATCGGCACTAGGGAAATTTGCCTAAATATATAATTCTAGTTAGAAATTTAAATAATTCAAGGTCATTTACACTTAAACAGATTAGTTCAATAAATTTCAAAGTAAATAAGTTAAAGAAAATTAAATATAGAGCTTCATCAAAATGTAAATACGAATAGAGTATTTATCTTTGTAGAGTATAGTTAGTTCGAATACATTATTCCTACTCGATTTATTTTTATCCATGCTTTGAACTCTAATGTAATAATATTTCCCCGATAACCCTTTTGATTTTTTTTAAACTAAGGGGTATACTAGTCATACTAAATCGTTTAAATAACCATGAGTTTTACCGAGTATTTTCTATTTAATTCGAACATCCTATATTTCTACAAATATAATTACCTATTCGTATCTACCTTTATCACCTGGTATATTTAATCTCTTTTTCTTTTTTACAATCTAATGAACTGAACTAATTAATATAAATTAAACAACCTAAATTATTTAATTTTAGGCTAAATTTACAATTTACGCAAACAACCTAGGTATATGCTCCTAACCTATCACTTGTATTTCTACAAGCTCAAGCACCACATGCAAATAAAAATTAAAAACTAAAACTAAAAACAAGGAAAATAACTAATTTTTTAAAATATTTTTCTAAGTTACCCCCACACTTTGTTTGGCACATTGTCCCTAATGTGTGTCGTGTGTAAAATGATGTGCGATTTGTGCAAGTACACACATCGGTTCAAGTAATAAAGTGATGAGTAAGTATTATTCCCACGAGGATCGAATTGAGGCACAAAAGTGGTTAAGTTATTATAATAAAATGTGATTAATGCTATGGAAAAAGTCAATGCTAAATATGCAATGGCAATTAGTGGAATAATGATGTAAGCAATTTGTGGAATTAATGAATAATTGAAAATGCTATGGCAAAAGTGGAAGCAAAAATGTAATGACAATAACAGGAATGATTATGCAAATAGATTATAGACAAAGAAAATAAACAACTAAATATACTGTGACAAAGGTACTACGACAAAGAAAAATGATAAAGTGATGTTGATTTGGAAAGGTTGAGATTATCCATAATCGAACCTTGCTGTCAATAATGCCTTGGCAAAATCATGTATACTTTATTGTACAGAAGAATTCTAAAATGGCCTGCCTCTCGCAAGGACAGAACCTCAAGTTACCTTTCTCGTGTCTATAGGCTTTTTAGATATCTTGCATGAGTTTCTTCTGTATGATGTGACTCTATGTCTAGAGTCGACTACAAATGTCACTTGAATACTTGCTTATTTCATTCAACTTTAATCCAACCAATCCAACCCTTTTGGAATTAGAATCAATTTTTAGCATGCGAACAACCTTCTATGTCTAGAGATCATTGCATTTTAATTTAAGAAATAAGAACAATCAAATGAAATAGTATAGTAAATGAGATATATATGACATTCATAAATAGTTATGGGTTCATTGAAAGTAATCCTAACCCTATGAGATTTAGCTCATGGGCTAGGAATTAAAATTCCAAACCACAATATTATATGACATCGTGTTCAACTACTACAATTCAATCTTTCGAAAGAAATAATGAAAGAACTTCGAGAAGCAACTTTCGCTTGCCCAGTCCATACTTCAGCAGCATAGCGTTCTTATGATGGATAAGAGGGACTGCCTTCGACTTCCTATCCCTTGCACAACCGAACCCTTATTTATGCCTAAGGATCTCTCTTAGTTTTTCTTCGCCTTTTATGAGATCTCCTTTATTGGTTTTTATAGATAGATTAGGCTAGGGTCGACTAACAACTCGTGATTATCTTCTCCTCTTTTAGGGGGTTTATCTGGTACAAATTTGAATTTGAATTTGAATTGCTGTGTGAAAATGTTAACTTGGTCTTCCCGATATTACCACGGCATCCATGCTGGCAAACTATCTGCACTTTTCCCTGACACAACTTCACTCATTTATTTCCTCATTCCAAAACCTGTTCTTGCCACACCAACACAAAAAAGTCCACCACAAGAAATTAAAAGCACCCAATTCCCACATAGTCCAAGTCCTAATGCAATATTAAAAATGCTAACTAAAATGTCCTAAAATACAACAATATGTACTTGAGTACAAGCAATTAGCTAGGTATAAAGGCATGAAATATAACTCTTTTCAAGAGTTATCAAAGTGTAATTAGAAATATAAATGAAAGAGGTTACCTGATAGGCGTAAAAGTGTATCATAATTGATGGGACTATTCCTTCTTTCGATTTTGTCAACAATTGTAGTGCCATCACAACTTGTAGGGTTCACACTAAGAAGCATGCATTATTTGTTGGGAAATGTGCCCATATTTTAGTAAATATGTAATTGTTTCTATGTATTTGAACGATGAATAAATGAATTTCACATTTCATTGTTATGTCTTTTGTATTTCTATCTTTCATATTTTACATGCATAGTGCAATTATGACAAGTAAATATTAGCTCATTGATTGTCTAAGTTCAAACTGATGATAAGTGGAATTGTAAGAACATTTACAGTGCGAGAAAGACAACTTACTTCAGTAGATAACCCAAACGAGTCCATAATCTCGTAAAAGAATCAAAAGTGAGCATTTGATTCAAATACAGAAAAAGATTATTATCATCTACAATTCCAATTGAGGAGATAACTAGTCTTGGCTATCGGAGCAGTTGACTCTTATCGCGTGTGAAATGATATGCGAATTGTGCAAGTATACACGTTGAATCAAGTAATAAAGTGATGAGTGAATATTGTTCTCATGAGGATCGAATTGAGGCACAAAAGTGGTCAAATTATTATAATAAAATGTAACTAATGCTATAGTAAAGCTATGGTAAGTATGTAGTGGCAATTAAAGGAATAATGATGTATGCAATATGTGGAATTAATGAATACTTAGAAATGCTATGGCAAAACAAGAATAGAAATGTAATGGCAATTATGAGTATTACTATGGAAATATTATGTAAATGATCAAGTAAATAACTAATAATGATATGGTAAAGATACGAAGACAAAGTATAAAGGATATATGATACTGATTTGGAAGGTCAGGATTACTAAGAATCTACCCTTACTGTCAATAATGCCTTGACAAAATTGTACTCAGTTTACTGCTCAGAAGAATTCTAAAATTGTCTGCTTCTTTTGAGAGCAAAAACCTCAAGTTATCTTGCCCGTGTCTATAGGCTGAACATGGTACCCTATATCACTTTCCATCTATATAAACGCTGCTCTATTTCTAGAGTCTACTGTAAGTATTGGTCGAGTACTTGCTCATATCATTCAATTTCGATCCAACTAATCCAACCTTATCGAATTAGATTTAGTTTACAAGCATGCTAAACAATCATCTATGTCTAGGGATTGCACGCATATAATTTAAAAATAAAAGACAATTGAATAAAATAGTAAATTCAATCAGATATATGCTTCAACCATTATGAACTCATCATTTCCCTTAACATATCATACTTTCAATGAAACTTACCATTTCAACCCTTTTCATAAATACATGACATAGTTTCATTTGAACACTTACTATTCCTTTCCTTTTCATGCTCGTTGAACCATTTAGAATATCATCGGATATGCAGGAAAGCTTACAGGAAGTGTGCTAAACATATAACCATAACATTTCCTTTACATCATTGCTCACACGAGCTGTAAAATGGGCTTGGTCACACGAGTTGTGGGATGAAATGTAAGCTACGCGAAGCTGCTTATGTAACCCTTTGAAAGCTACAAGGGACACACAGCCATGTCTCCTGGCCGTGTGTCACACACAGTTGAGACACACACCCATGTCTCTGCCTGTATGGACGAAAATAGACCATTTTACAAGCCATTTTTCTCACCTAATTAGGCATGTACATACAATCAACATTGCATATATTTACAAGCCATAACAAGGCATCCAAATCAAGGATAAAAAATCCATAAACATATGGTATAACATCATACAACCAATATGCCCTTAGACACTCAACTGACAATATATAAACATGTCTAATCATGAATTAAATTTGACCAAATAATTAAATAACTGTATCCATATTTGCATCAATACATACCATGTAATTAACTTACCAAAACACAACCATTTGGTACCAAAATGCCATTCTATAACTAGCATCAAATAACCAATTAGATCATGCATATAAAAGTACCAATTCACAACAAGTTGCAAGACTTATACAATATGCACATTCAACTATCATTTCATCTTTCATCATTCAACCATATCAAGCATATCATCAACCATCTTCAACTACTTATAAACATACCGAACTATACCATTTCATCAACAAAATGCCAAATCACAAGATAAGTTAAATGGCCAAAACAACCAAAATATATGGCCATTTATGCCGAATAACCCCTTTCACCATACAAATCTCAAAAGCCGAATACCTCTTTGGCTGAAGACCCTCTGTGCCGTCACTACTCCCTCTACTTCGCCCGATTCTTGTGTAAGTGCTTTGCTCTTTCAGTCGGTTTTCCTGGTACTGATTTCTTCTCTCCCTCACTCTTTCTAACTCGATTTTGGTAGGGGATTAGTATCGAATCTTGAATTTCAGATCAATGCCGAATTGCTCCTTAGGCATTTTGGGGCTTTAGGTAAGTGTTCCTCTTTTATTGGTTAAGGTTGGTCGAATGGCCATGGATGTTTTAATAGTGACTTAAGATGATTGTGAGTCACTTGTTGGTTAGTTCTTAATGATTAAGATTGATGCAGATTTAAGGAATACTCGTGATTAGTAATCAAGGAAGGTCGGTAAGGCTTGTTGTTCAAGGTAAGGCAAAGGTGAGAATTTTGACTTTTGGTGATCGTATTTGATAAGTGTGTGATTAATCATTGAGTGATATCGTTTATAGGTTCATGTCTAAGAAGATCGCAGCACGTTTAGTACCAGGTGTTTACATACACTACACACATAGTAGACCGGTAAATCTCTAAATGCCGAAAAGCCGAAATGCCGAAAAGCTAAAGTTTGGCTACAATAGTCTTGCGAGTGCGTGAACACTCGTAAGGGGGAAACCAATAGGTTATCAGAAGCCCCATGAGCAATTCCATGGACTTAGGCCGTATATTGGCCAACCGGGCCAGAATGGGCTAAATGGGCCCGATGGGCTGTAGGGCCCATAATAGGCAAAATTGGCAACTTGATACTATATGATGAAAAATCATATGATTGCATGACTATGAATGTGATTGGGCCTGACGGGCCATATGAAAGTGATTGGGCCGATAGGCCATATGAATGAGATTAGGCCTAAAAGGGCCAAATGAATAAGTATGGATCTGTTAGTGTTTAGTAAGGGGTTGTGGACCCAGTTTTTTGGTAACTACTCAATCAGGCATAAAACTTAAATAATTAATTAATCGTGACTATGGACAAGTCATAGGGTTAAAGTGTGGCAATGGGTATATGCATGTCTAGGATTGGATCTAGGGAGAGCTTGGTACTTAAACAGTCTTAATGATTCACCTCCTTTTCTCTGGGATCCTACCTGGTGCAAAGTATCTGTTTACTTTAGCTAACGAGGACTTGTTAATGGGCCAAGGTAAGTAATAAACCCATAATAAAGAGAAATTATTGAAAATGCCCCTAAGGGCGAAAAATGACTAAAATACCCTTATGTGTTGAATGTAAGATTTATGGATGTTACATATATACCTGCTGCATTCATATGATATTCTGTTTAGGTTGCATATGGGTTGGGAATTATGGAACGGAGGAAGTATATAAGGATCGCATAGTTGCTTGACGACCGTGGATCCACCGATGGTCTTTTAAGCCCAATATATGATTAGTAGCTTTGCTACAACATTAGGTAGTACCGTAACTGGGCTACCATTGGAGTGTATCGGATGGGTGGGTCGATATTTATATCCCCACATGGAGTGTATCGGGGGATGGAGATGGTGTGTAGTAGTTGGATGGGTGGGATTCTTGCATATTTGATTGCTTTACTTTTGTTCTGATACTGAATTGGGCTCAAGCCCAAAAAAACTTACTATTGCATGCTTTTCTATTTGCCGAGGGTTGTACACACTGAGTTTTCGAAAACTCACCCCCTATTTTATTTTTCTGAGGTGATCCTCAGTAGGTGGTTAGACAGTAGGAGGGACTCCAAGGTGGCCAGCTAACAAGACGACTTGGACTTGTTTTCTTAAACATATAATTTCTAGTATTTTAAGTTAATTCAGTCCGGAATGTAATAAGGCCTTTCATCTGGTTACTATTTCAAATTAGGATTATTATTATTTTTATGCTTTATATTTTTTAGAAGTAGAACATGGTTTTCCTAAATCATAACTGTTTTTAAATACTACATTTCCGCAACTCAACTTTTAAATGACAAGTTTTCATAGATCATCTGTTTTAAATAAAGCTTCCGCAACTAAAAAAAGATTTTACAAAGTAATTATTATCATACAAGAAGGAATAGTTTTTTCTTTAAAATACACCTCGCTTTGAAAGCAACAAATACAAGATGGGATTTTACTCAAGGTTTTTTTTTCAAAGAAGGTTTTTCAATGAAAATAAGGTTTTCGATAAAACACTTCAATGTAACATGCTGGATCTGGCCATAACGTCCGGGCCGAGTTTGGGGTGTTACAGAAAAAGAGGCAACTTTCGTGTAGTTTGTGATTGGATGTAACTGTTACGATTTTTTCTCGTATAAATCTTTTTTAATGGATCTCTTATTGTTCCTCAATATTTGGAGAATGCAGCGTTGTATTATTGTAAGTTCTATGTTCCGAACATTTCCTGAAAGTAGACGAAAAGTTTTAAATCTTAATGCGGACATTTTATATATCAGTTTTTCAGTCTTTTTTGCCACATCGCGTATAATGGGAATTGAACCCCCTCTGCTATTAGAGGGCGGATGGAGAATTTTGTACTTCGATCCAGCAACTTGTTAGGAGTAGGTTTTGGATTTTTGGCTTTTCAGCATTTTGCCGATCTACAATCATAGCAGAGCAAACATCACACACATTTTTGACTTTTCAGCCGATTATCAAAACAAGGCATATAGTTACACACCTCTTCGTGAAGTTGAGGGAACTGCTCACACCTAAAGCCTTGACCAGAAGGAGTGTGGCTAACTACACCTAGATTGGTTAAAGCCGATCACATGCCCCTTGACACTTAACTACACACATAAAAGATTAATAGATAGAACCCATTAAGAAATAGCCTAAAACCCAAAAAGATGATACTTAAAGAACTAAGAGTAATCGGCCTATACCCAAACAAACAAGCATCAGAATTACCTTAACCCAATATTGGAAGACCAAGTTTCAATGCTTCGAGAATGTTCTGTGCCCTTCACTCCTCAGTAATACCGATTTGTCAGAACGCTTGTTGGTCGAAACGTTTGATCGATAGAAAAGGGAAAAAAAGAATGAAGGCAGAGAAAGAGAGGTTGAATTTGGCTCACATTAAGAAGAATAAGAAATAGGGAGAAAAGAAAAAGAAAACCAATGGGAAGAAATCTATTCAGGTAAAGGAAGAAAAAGAAGAAGAAGTGCACAAAAAGAATGACAATTCGGCTAGGCAAGAATAAAGTAACGAGAGAAACAATATTGAGAATAATGAGGAAAGGAATCAGCACCTTATGACTTGGGTTTCGGCAAAGTGACCAATGGAAATCTGAAGATTACTAACCAGAGAAGGAGAAAGACCTGGATGGTCAAAACGCAAAACACACAATAACTAGAATGACAAAACTCCAAAAGAAATTCTCCCTAAACAAAATGGAAAACTACTTAATGACCTATCCTAATTCGATACCCCAACACCCCCAAATTGCCAAAAAATGCACCATAATGGACCCTTAGCCGAATTTTCCTAAACAAACTCCCCCAGTCGACTCCAACTTCTCCCATTTCAAAATCCTTCAAAAACTCCACCAAATTTTCTCCTTGATTTACTCCAACTCCCCATTCAAATTCAATTCAAATTTTTACGACGAATTCAACCGCATAGTTCCAGTCCAGTTCCAACACCTCCCTAACTCAAGTAGCAAAATAAACATACAATTACACATGCCATACCTCGAACCTCAGACTCCTTGCTATACATGGAGCACCACTTTCCACTAGATCCCTTCTCTCTTTATGTCATAAAACAAACACTAATTATTATAAGTCCTATAAGCCAACATCCAGGTTCACTTTAGAGCCCAAAAATTAAAATTTTGCAAACACCCAGACTTGAACGCATGCTTCTCAAGCACTCCCAAATATGCCCAAATACTTAGCCACTAAAGCTACACATAATTTGTGATATTTCTTGCACACCTAAACTTTTATGCGTTCCCATACTCAAGGCCTATTCCTTCTAGGCCCAAATTCAGGGGGTTACAAATTTCATTAAATTCATTAATTCAAATAGCAAAACCAATTCATTTTATGCAATTTAGTTCTTTTTAACATTCTTACAGAATTGTCCCGAACATTCTACTTTTATTCAATTTAGTTTTTAAGCCTAAAACATGCAAATTAACCATTTTTATTGAACACCCATGCCAACCGAATGTTCATAGCTTCCAATACAACCCATATTTGTAAAAATTTTACATAAAGTCCTTATATTTTTACTATTTCAATAATTTAATACCTAATTATTAAATTCATCAAAAATCACTTAATAAAATGCTTATAATAACAAGTAATACTTCGAATTCATCATTTATCATCTAAAATCAAAAAGATTCATCAATAAAAACATTCAAAATCTTTAACAGTTTCAAAAATGAAGGTACAGGCTAGCTGGACCTAGTTGCAACGATCTCAAAAACATAAAAAATATTAGAAAAGGTGAAAAATGGCTTACCATGCAAAGATATAGCCATTTTCAAACCTTGGTTCTTCTTTCCATGGTGTTTTGGTGATGAAAAAAGCAATTGAAGAAGAAAACATTATGTTTTCTTATTTTATTTACCTTTTATTCTTTATTTAATAATAAAATAACATATAAAACATTAAAATTAAAAGAAATTAAAGCATCAAGCCGTCCCACTATTTTAAGGATGGTTAATTTATCCATTAAGGCCATCCAATTATAATTCTTTAGTCAATTAACACCTTTAACTAATAGCGATTGACTTTTTCAACTTTTACAATTTAGTCCTTTTTTCTTAATTAGCTATCCAAACATTAAAATTTCTTAATGAAACTTTAATAAAACCTTAATAACACTCCTAAATATTTATAAAAATATTTAGGGCTTTGTTTATGGAAATGAGGTCCTGATACCTCATTTTCTAAAACCACTTGATTTTAGAGCTTACCACTTGAACCTAATTGTTCTTCCATTTCACCAAAAATCATTAAATTAAATTTTATTATCACACCATATATTATTCTTAAATATTAAATAATAATATTTACGGACTCACACATCGGATTGGTGGCCCTATAACCACTATTTCGAAACCACTGAAAAATGGGTTGTTACATAGGGTTTAGATTTTTCCTTTCCTGAATAGTTAATCCGTTAAGAACTCCTTAAAAAATAGTTAATTATTCATACCTCCACTCGCTAATCCCCTATAGGAGGATTAGTTCCTCATGGATATAGTAAACAATATAAAATTGAAAAAAGAATGAACATAAAGAACAATTTCAAGAATAGAGTTTAGAAGAAGCCTGATTATATTGAATTTAAGCGTTGAATCCACATAGAGTCTGGGAATAATTTTAGAATCTGATTTCTCCCCAAAAGAAAATAACAAGAACAGGAATAAAAATCTAAAACCTAAGGGAAGGGAAATGTAAGATCCCGAAATAGCGCCTAGTCAGAATAGTGGTTTCGTGACCTCAAATCTGACGTTGAAATAATTATTTCTTGATCATTATAAGGTCTAAGATATGAAAATATGCATGTGTTAATTGGTAATTAAGGACCAAATTGAATAAGTTGCAAAACTTGGGTTCTAGAAGCAATTTATATGAAATTACTTTGGAATATTAATTAGAGGTCCTTAAAGAGAAATTTTCCTAATTTCTATGTTTTTGGACAAAAATGAGCATGCATGGAAAATTTGGAAAGGTTAGTAAGGAAGGGCATTTTGGTCATTTGGTTAATTAATGAAATAAAAAGGGAAAATCAAGCAAGTATTCACTCATTTTCTTCTCCATGCTACCTAATTTGAAGGAGTCTCCATAGCTAGGGTTTTCCAACATTTCAAGCTCAATAATAAGTGTTCCCTAGCCCCGTTTTTAATGTTCTTTGTGTTTTTAAAACCCATGTAACATTCTTTATTCATTTCTACCCATATTTCAAGCTAGGGTTCATGTTAGAAATTTGACCCATGCATAAGATGTTTTTTCTTTGATGATTTATGGAGGGTTATGAAAGTTAGGTGTTACATAAACATCTTTTGCTAGGTGATTTTTCATGAAAACGCCAAAAAGGGACCTAATTAAAAAAGGTATAAAATGTAGGGTAGAAATGTGAAGTGGAAGAAAATGCGGGCTGCTATAAGTAAGAAAAACATTTCGCTAGGCTTGGGTAATTTAGAAATTTCACGCATTTCATTATACGAGCCTTAAGACTAAATTGAAAAAGTGTGGAAGGTTAGAGGCAAATTGGTCATTTCGCCCGGAGGTGAGTCTTAAGCCGAAAATGAACAATGTGAGGTATTAATAATTTATTTTTACTGATATAAACCCCGAGGAACCAATTCTAGAGGTCGACCGTGGAAAATGAAAGGTTTCGGAATAACCGAGACACAAATCTGAAACGACTACCAGGTAAGTTCGTATAACCCGAAGTAAACTCTTAATATACTTAAATATGTATGTTCTTGAATGTATGAAAATTTAGATATTCATTGCATGAAAACCCTTGAAATGTGGTGGTGTAATTCCTGGTTGAAATAGAAAGGGAAATCCAATGGATAAATTATGGCTTATATGACATGAGATCCTGAATGTGTTGCAGAAAAGGATTTAGCCTGGACGGGTAACCCGATGATCTCAAAATAGAAAGGATCTAGCCCAAACCGGTGTTTCTTGAGTGATTGAGCCTCCCGAAGAATATGGGTGCAATAAAGATTTAGCCCAGACGGGTAATCCGATTGAGGACTGAATTTAGCCTAGACTGGCAATTTAGATCCGAGCTTATGAGAACAATTGTCATGAAAAGGGATTTACCCTGGACTAGTAATCCTATCGTAAGATGTAAGGTTCACGGGAGTGCGTTCTTGAGATGATCACTTGTATGACTTGACGGTTATTGGGCTTTCCATCGAGATTTTTGAGAAATTCAACGGGATTAACATGGGAAATAAAGAATGGAAATATTGAATTGATGAGCTCATCTAAGACTAATGACATGATGCATTGTTATGAGACTAACTCGATGATTAAGTGCATGAGATAGGGAAACTATTTCATGCTTGTTAGAATTATTGCTTAAATATAGTTGTATGCTAATTAACCGGTAAGTTTACTTTCCAGTTATCCGAACTTGCTAAGCATATAAATGCTTACCCCCTCCTTTTTTCTCTGTCTTACAGAGCTCGTGGACTCGTGAAGATTGGAAGGCGGTTAGAGAATCAACACACTATCGTCTTGTCCCGCTTTGGTATATAGATACTTTTATTTTGTTTAATGGCATGTACAGGGCTTTTGGTTATTTTGTTATATGTGTCATTTGGTTAGCCAATGTAAGGGTTTAAATGGTATACTTATTCTTTTGTATATGGCCATGAGATGTGGCTCATATTGATGTAGGTTGTAAACCTACTAATGATGCATGTTTATGTTTAAATGATTCATGAGATATGGTGACGAGGTTTATCATGACTGGATGCTTGAAATTGACCTAATAATCTGAGAGTGGTCATAGCATACAATGTATATGGTTATAATATGGCCTAAGTGTAAAATATAAAATGTGCTATGTTAATCCCTCATACGGAAAGGATAATTTAGCATATACTAAGCTGATGAGATGAGGCTAACATGTGTTGAGTCATGCCAATGTTGTTTAAGAGTATAATGAGGCCATGTTAAATACCATTGAAGTCTTTAAGTGTGTATGGATAATAGAGGGTCACCAAAGGCTTGGAAAATAGCCCTAAAAAGGTCCACACGGGTAGACACACGGGCATGTGTCTAGGCCATGTGTGACACTCGGTCAGCCCCATGGGCGTGTCGCTTGGGCGTATGTCCCCTGTACCTAAAATTTTAGGTCAGTTTGCATGGTAGTAAACACATGGGCAGAGACACGGCCGTGTGTCTCAATCGCATGGAGGACACGACCTAGCACACGGGGGTGTGCCTTGGCCGTGTGCCTCAAAATAAGTGATGACATCATAAACAGAATGTCTGGGTTTTTGGACACGGGCAATGACATGGGCGTGTCTAGGCCACGTGAGGGACACGAGCGTGTGCTTGGCCATGTGAAAACCCTTGTAGGTTCAAAATGAAAAATAAATTCAAATAATTCAACACGGGCGAGGGACACGGATGTGTCCCTAAGCACACGAGTATGTGCTTTACCTCCACATGGGCGTGTGAGGCATAACCTTAGGAATTTTACTAAAGTTTTAAATAGTTCTCGGTTTAGTCCTGGATCGATTTTAATGTATGTTTTGGACCTTGTAGGTCTATAATAGGGATACTATGATGTTGTTTGATTGGTTTTAAATTAGAATGAAATTTTATAACTCGTATTTTTTGAAATGTTTGAGTATGTGTCCGGTAATGCCTCGTACTTTGTCCCAGTTTCGGGTACGAGTAAGGGGTGTTATAGGAAAAACTAAAGACTAAATTAAAGAGAAAATTATAAAATAGAAAAAGGTTTCAATAACATGTGTTAGTTAGTTGAGCCTATTTATACACTTAGGAAGGTCGTCATCCTTAACCCTAGGTCAGCTGACGTTCTCGAGCGGAATATAACATACCATGCAGGCTTTATATGGAAATCTCATTTTTTTGCTGTCCCAACGAACTTCGTAGAAGATGCCATAGGATTTAATCAGAGTGCACCACCGAATGGCAGGCAGGGCACGCCATAAAACATTCCTCAAAATACGCTAGAAGGCATTGTACGGAATGCACCATGACAATTTCATACAAAAAATGCCTTAGTGATTTCATATACAAGGTCTTACACATGTGGTCCATCCATACCATCATTTCATATACTTCCATGGGTCATGACCTCATGGTCTTTCGTATTGATTCATGTATTGCAATCTGCCATTTCGATTCTCATGTTGAAGGCTACGCTATGAATCATTTCTATCATATCATGTAACACCCTTCTTATTCGTATTAATGAATTGATCCTTTACCCTTTTTTTTGTCTTTTCGTTTCACCATTACTTCTCTTTATTAAACTATTATTAATAAATCTATCACATGATGAAATAATTTTTTAGGACATATTTGATGAACTCTACCAGGTTCCGCATATATTACATACAAGGCTTCTTCATCTTTCATAATCTGAGAATCGACTAAACCTAGGCTCTGATACCTATTCAATATTTGTAACACCCTTAACTCGATCCGATTCACCGGGTCTGAATCTTAGGTTTTACCACCTATACAAACATATGCTTAACCAAAACCTACAACTTTCAACAAACACATCTTATTTAGTAACGTTACCCAGCAAATTTACGTCTAAGTGTATAATGTGTACTTACAACCATTTGAATAAGGCCTTTAACTCGACGAGGACTTACAAGTATACATAACAAACTTATTTACATGGCTCTACTTGTCCTGCCTCTAAGAAATATGATCGACTATTTAACGTCACAGTAATAATGTGCAAGCGTACACTGTCAATGCAAGTACAGTAGATAGATGTGAGTCTGTTGGATATTGATCCTACAGGGATGGTAATCTTTTGTCTATTAATGTCGGTGCAATAACTAAATATAAAAAAGATAAATTGTAAGGATAGTTGTTGAGGCAATAATTTGAAAATAATAAAATAAAAGATGATAATGATAAACTAGGATCCCCAACATGAATCTTTAGCAGAATACTAAGTACTGATAAGGTATAAAATAGGTGATTGTTGATGCAATAAAGTTCAATGTATATCTTACTCAGCATTATTCCTCTATTTAATATGAGACTTAGACATGCTTATTAACTTCACATTCTGATGATGACAATACGACAATATTAAGAACAAGTGGACTAAATTCCTCTAATCCTCCTCAACTTCCGTTGAAATGCTTGTTTGCTCAAACTGTCACTGCACTTTCCAGTGTCAGTGACTGCAATAACACTTCTGTGTTAAAAACATTCAAACTCAAAGATTAAACAATAAAAGCAAGATTAAATAAGATAACATTTCAACAAGAATTCATCAGTATTTCCATACAATTAGAAATCAAAGAGTAATCACCAGTATTTAGAAAGAAATAAGAAAAAATCGAATGGAGAATACTATCCCTAGACAACTTGACTAAATCTCTCTATTCCCTCTTTTTGCGCACTTAGGTCTCTTCGTTAGGAGCTAGTCTTCATCTGGTTTTCACATTGGCTCACCCTCGAGAAGCTTAAGCTGCCATGGCTGCAAACTTCAAGGTAGGATGATAAAGATGATGATGGAGAAAAAAAAGCTCTATTTTTCTTCTTACGTCCACCTTTTCTGTCCTCCTTTCACAGTACAGGTATCATTTCCTAAAAATTATTCTGTCCTTATACGTACATGATGGTTATACCATACTGTATAGCTCACACAGTTTTGGTTCTTATCCAGACAGCTGTTAGGTACGGCAACAACTCTGGACGCAATCTAAAATTAATTCATGTAGCAACATTGTGGGTAGCTGTTAGGTGTGGTGACAATTCTAGATGCAATCTAGGATTATCTCATGCAGTGACATTAATGCAATAAGATAGAAAAATTAAGGATAAAATAGGCTAGGATTTACTGAGTAATAAGATGCAATTTACTAAACTGAAAATGCTAAAATGTATGCTAAAGATAACTAAGTGGGAATAGTTTAACCAATAAGTAAGGGAGAAAACCTATGTTCTTTCTAGTGCTATCACACCCCCAAACTTGAGTTTTTACTTGTCCTCAAGTAAAACAGAAACTAGCAAGGCTTACAAAAAAAAATTACTAAGGAAAATAATCATTCTAGCAAATTGAACCCTCTAAATTCCTAGTAGATGAATCGCATTTAGATGAAAGAATATTGCATTGACAATTCATAACCATGACTAAATAAGGTTGCAACTTCATCAATGCTAGCATCATGCTTCAAACCCTAAGTTCTATCTACCATTACAACATTTATTGTACAATACTAAGTATATATATATTCTTTTTTTTTGGAATAAAGGATATCGTTGCATTATTTTACCCTTGTTCTTGAGAAGTAATGATGGGGTGCAACAAACCCCTAGGGAATACGTAATTGCGTCGACACACACTCATGCAGCGATAACCTTTGGCCAAATTGATTTTTCTATCTCTTGTATTGGGGTGTTCACTTTTTAACATTCCATACTACACTCACTTTGGAGTGTCTCTACTTTATAACTATATGTACATATATAAGCAGCTATAAAAATCAAATTCATTTAAGATTTAAGGAATGATAGCAGTCATCCATTTCTAATGCAACGTAATCCATTCATTAAAGAATTGAAGCTACAATCTTCTGTCAATTTTATCTAACTCATTCATTGATAATTTTCATGATTCAAGAATTAAGCATCGAATGTAACAAAAAATTTGAACAATTTTCATTAACTATAATTAAACCTTGCATGCTTAATTAAAAAAAAAATTGAAATGTGGGTGCATTTCCAAGCCTCATGTGCATTCCCTCAAACTTAAAGTTTGCATTGTCCCCAATGCAGTAACATGAAAACGCAAGGACAATAAAAATGCAATGACAATATATACTTATTAAAATAAAATCAATAGCTACATGCAATTGATGAATACTATAAGAAAAGTTTAAAATAAACTAACTCAGCTATTGCAGCTGTTGATGGGGTTGCATGATGTTTCTTTCTCCTCCTTTTCTTCTCCTCATTCTTTCATTTTTTATCCTTGGAGTGCTTCGTTCTCTTTTCTTTGGGCTTTGCGCTATCTTCGGATTGCTCCTCAATTCCCGGCTTAGCCCCGGCATCATTGGCTATTGTTTGTATAGGAGAGGCCACATGGAGTGGTCCAGTGTAGACCACTATTGGCTATGAATTGCATTTCTCCTCACTGGTTACCTCACAACTTTAGCCGATCTTGCTCTAGTTTGCTCCAAATTATCGATATTTGTGCCCACAGACTCGGGTGCAGTGACAATCTCTTCAAAAAAATCTTTTTCTTGTTTTTCTTTCTCATTTTTAGCAACTTCTTCTTCAGCAACAACTTCCTCTTCTGCAGTAGCAACTTCCTTTTCAGCAACAATGTCCTCTTAATCAGCAAAAATACCATCCTCAAACAAAGTATCAATCTTTCGCAGGCATTCTTCAATGTCCCTAGATTCGTCGCCTTTCTCATTATCAGAGACTTGCACAATATGTGGGGATGCCATCAATCTATCTCAGTCTTCTAAGTCATCATCCGAGGAAGAGAGGTCATAATTATGAATGATTGGTGGAAACACAGGGAATTTCGGTAGTAGGGATGGGCTCAATTGGCCTAATGTGGCTACAATAGAACTGTTCTAGGCTCTAGTATAAGTATAAAACGAATTATGGGATCTCTCCATATCTTCTACTGTAGCTACAAGCTCAGTCTGCCTGTTGTTTATGTAATTTACCATTTCTTTGACATCCTTCAGTTTGCGCCATAATGATGTCTCTACATTCATGCTTGTTCCTTTTCTGTCGACTTTGGCTTTGCCCTTTCTTATCTTGCTAGTCGCTGCCTCCTTCAGTATTGGCATGTCTTTGCCTTGAGTCATTTATTCTATAGATGCTTTATTGATTGGGCCTTTATTTTCCAAGACTTCCTCACCAACACAAGGCAGGATACCTATTTGCTGGCACAATAACATCACTAGTGATGGGAGAACCAAGATCCCAGTCTGCCTTGTGGCACAGTTAGCTATTTCTTGGTGAAGTATTGCACCACATCAATTTTCCTACCCTTGACAATAGAATGTATCAGACACATTCTATCTAAGGTGATTATGGTGCTATGAGTAGAAGGTTTGAGCTTGCAGTTGAAAAAATGGAACCAAATTTTGCCTTGCAGTGTCAGGAAGTGACGGTGCATTGTATAGTTGTTTTGATAGGAGCCCGTCCTGTAACACCCCTTACCCGGGTTCAACATCGGAACAGGATACGAGGTGTTATCATATTTAAACACATGCTTACAAACATTTTCATGCCATAAACTTTCATCCAAATTAGAACTTTTTGAAAACTGAACATAAAGTCCCTAATATGAGCCCAAGAGGCCCAAAACACACTTCGAAAAAGAATTTAGAACTTAGCTGAGTACTTTAGAAAACTTTGAAAATTTTCAAGGTAAACAGGGCACATACCCGTGTGCCGTCTTAACATGATCGTGCTAAAGGCCCGTGTAGCTTACACGGCCTAGGCATATCTGGACACGCCCATGTCCCTAACTAGTGTGGATTTAGTTTTCGATTCAAACCTATAGGGGTTTTCACATGGCTTGGGACACACCCGTGTCCCTCACACGACCATGACACGCTGTGTCTTAGCCCGTGTACAAAAACATTAACATTCTATTTCTTATGTCATCAACCAATTAAGGGCACACGGCCAAGGCACACGCTTGTGTGTTAGGCCGTGTCCTCCACACAGTCGTGTCTCTACCTGTGTGTTTACTACATGCATATTGATTTTTAAAATTGAGGTGTAGGCGACACACGGCCGGACTACACGCCCGTGGGGTAGAGTGTGTGTCACACACGGTCGAGACACACACTCGTGTGTACAAAAACAATGCTATCTACCAAGCCTTTTTTTCCACCCTTACTTGCACCAATTAAACATCACCAAACAAAACCAATCCATATAGAAATACGAGACCAAATCAACCACAACATGACATTTAAAAGAGACCCTCACTACACTTTAACAATCCAAATATGCACTTATTCATTCATGCAATTTGCTCGTCCATGAAAATATCATCATTTGCATATATTAATAATGAATATTAGCCATTGGTCATGGCCTTATACAAATGAAAGATTCCATGACAAGCCAACACCTTGACCCCAAAACAATATGACACCAACAAAAGACTAAGTCCCTACACATGCCATACTCAAAATAGAAAAACTAACTATACCAAGTGCTACAATTGATAGTGTGAATGATGCCTCCAACGTCCATTGATTCATGAGCTAATTAGGTGGCACTATAAGGAAATAGAAAGGAAAAAGGTAAGCACAAAGCTTAGTAAGTTGCAAGTAAATATATAACAACCATTTACTATGCATTAACATACTCATAACATCTCGTAATTTGCACAAAATACACAAATAGTAGTAAGCATAACGTACTCATTTTCATTCCTAACTACTTTTACAATATAGATTGAGCTTGCATTTCATGAAATTTATGTGAATACCTGTACCACTCATTGTATAGTCATAACCTCTCTTATTCCAACATAAACAGTAAATTTTCCTATTGAACCCTTTGGAATACCACCAGATATTCAATAAGCCTCAAACATAGGGTAAGATGACGACGCCATGTCTCTAGACATGGTCTTACACTGTTCATACATTAATATCGATGCCATGTCCCAGCATGGTCTTACATTGACTCTCAGGTATCGAGCCGATGCCTTGTCCCAGACATGGTCTTACACTAGCTCTCACGTATCGAGGCTGATGCCATGTCTCAGACATGGTCTTACACTGGCTCTCACAAATCAAGGCCGATGCCATGTCCCAGACATGGTCTTACACTGGCTCTCACATATCGAGGTCGATGCCATGTCCCATACATGGTCTTACACTGGCTCTCATCTATCGATGCCATGTCCTAGACATGGTCTTACGCTAGCACTCATATAACCTTAGTACCAAGGCATGAGTATCTGACCTATTCCTACGATTCAACCAAGGATTTCCCCGTATCAATTTCATCATACATTGTCCATAGTCACATTCAAAAATTTTATGTGATATCAATGATTCAATGCATGATAACAATAAATTTGTAATATTTACGTGCAACTTATCTCGGTATACAAAATGTGGGCGATTAATTGGATTTATTCCACTAGCTTGGTTTTCCCCCAGTCTTGGTCTGGATTACGTAATTCTTGATCTAAGATGATAAAAATTCTTTCGTTTAATCATCACATTAATAAAAACATTCCACAATCCATACTTTGGTAAAATAACCATTTTGCCCTTAGACTTTCACAAAAATTACGATTTTACCTCTAGGCTCGTAAATCGATTTTTATCAAATTTCCTCGTTAACCAAGCCTAGTAAAATACTTTTTATACTTATAGCAACTAACCATTTCAATTATTCCACCCATTTACAACCTATTTTATCAACTTCACAAAATGTTCCCTTTAGGTGTTTCTCATGAACACCACTTCACAAAAGTTGTTTATTTAACCATCCTAACTCATTTTCTTCCATAAAGATTCAACTTAAAACATAAATGCTCTCATGGAAAAACATTATACTTTCACCATTTTGCAAAATAGTCCCCTCATTAGCTAAATTAAGCTATAAGGGTCCCAAAAGTACAAAAACCATAAAAAATATTCATCTAGATCACTTACTCGCAAAGGTGAAGAGTGACTGCAAATTTCAAGCTTTCAAAACCCCTATTTTGCTAGTATTTTCGGTGGAGAGGAGGAAGGTGAAAAGATGATATCACTTTCTCTTTATTTTATTTTATTTCTAGTCAGAACAAGTCACCAAATTCACCTAACCTTTGAAAATTTTTCATCTCTTTGCCTCTATGGCCGGCCAAGCCTTTCTTAAAGGTCTATTTGCTCTTTAAAGGTCCATAATTATGGTTCTCTAGCTATTTAACACCTTTAGCTAGCAAAACAAAACTTTCACACATGCAATTTAGTCATTTTTTTGCAATTAAGTATGCAATCGCTAAAATTATTTCACCAAAATTCTCATGCACTCATATAATCTTGCTATAGCACATAAAATAATATAAAAATAATTTTTCTGACCTCAGTTTAGTGGTTCCAAAACCATTGTTCCAACTAGGCCCAAAATCAGGTTGTTACACGTCCACACTGCTCCATCGACACACAAGTCTCTCACCAACAGGTCTTGTTTTTCCTCTGTGATGTCATCCATAAACTCGGAGTGTTCGTCGACATCGACCTTGGTGTTGTATAGCTCATTGATTGTTGCAGCATCCCATGGTATTAAACATTCTCAAACGAAAATGAACTCTAACTTATGATCATAGAGATTAGCATAGAACTCACATACCAGTGAAGGAGAGTAGCTGCCGAGACGGGTGCAAAAAGTTTCCCATTTTAACTTTAAGTTGGTTTTGGAGATTTGTTTAACCAAATCTTGTTGTGGCAAAAAAGAGATGCCTTGCTCGGGATGGAAGTTTAGCTTCAATATGTTGTCATGAAATCGTTCCTTTACCACTTTATTCAAAAACATTACTGGCTCCTTTGCCTACACTGGCTCGGAGGATTTTGATTCACAAATTGTGGTAGCAGAGGACACATGTTCTCCAGCAGATTTAGTGGTTTTCTTGACCGAGCCTCTTATTTTGGCCATCTTTTGTTGAGAGAGAATCGTTTAAAGTTGAAAATATATGATTTTTAGAAGAGAAAGGAAATAAAAATGGTTGCTTGAATGCGTTACCGTCGATACAGTGTGAGAGAATTTACAATGGGTGAAAAAGGAAGATGGAGAGGCGCGTTCTTTTTTGTAGAAATATAGGGCTGGTGGGAAGAGTTGTGTCTAATAAAAATTGTGCCCATTCAGAAAGATCAAACGGCTGAGTGAGTTTTGATCCAACTGTTCTCTGAATTCTAATGAGCTATAAATGGTAGTACAGACTTATAGAATGTGCTGATAGTAAGATTTCAATATGTCGACAATGGTACCTAATTATTCTGAAAAAAAGAAGGAAAACAAACTTTAAAAAAACATAAATAAAATAAAATAAAATAAAATCACGGAGTACTAATTAAAAGTTAAAAATTTTCGACCAATTTAATGGTCTCTGCCTGCTATTGATCATTGTTGCCAAAATAGTGTTTCAGCCTCTGTCCATTTACTTTGAAGTGGTGTCCATCATGTAAATCTCGAATTATGACTGCACCATGAAGAAATATGCCAACAACTTCAAAAGGTCCAGACCAATGTGAACGCAATTTACCTAGGTGCAATTTGAGTCGAGAATTGAATAATAAAACCTGTTAACCCGCAACAAATTGTCGCTGTAAAATAATCTTGTCATGCCATCGTTTGGTTTTTTCCTTGTGAATTGCAGCATTTTCATAAGCATTATTCCTAATCTCATCTAGTTCAATCATATCCAACAGTCTTTTCTTTCTAGCCGCTTTATTATCCATGTTCACTTGCTTGATTGCCCACATTTCTTTGTTTTCTAGTTCGACCGGCAAGTAACATTATTTCCCCAAAACCAATTGATACGGTGACATCCCTAATGGAGTTTTGTATGTTGTCTGTAATTCCTATAAAGCATCATCCAATCGGTAAGACAAATCTTTCCTCGAAGGGTTTACAACCTTCTATGATTAACTCCATATCTCTTCAGTGCAGTCACCACTTGGTTGCAATGAAAGTGTATACCCTAATCACTAATCAATACCTTTGATGTGCCAAAGCGATTGAGTATATGCTTGTGAAAAAATTTTAGCACTGTCTTTGCATCATCCTTTGGGACTGCAATAGCTTCAACCCACTCTGAAATGTAGTCAATAGCTACTAATATATAAATACTTCCAAATGAGCTCAGAAATGGTCCCATAAATTCCATTCCTTAAACATCAAATAATTCAACCTCTGATACGAACTCGTTCTTACGATTTGATTTGAGTCGCTTGTTTGCCTGATCGTACAATTAAGAAGTATGAATTGAAGTTTTCGAATTAGGTTGTAAAAGAATAAGTTGGCTGAAAACAAGAAAAGGTTTAAGTGTATAAGATGTAAAGATAGGTTTCAGTTTGTAGGCTAAAGATAGAACTAATATTATATGCAATATTGACCCAAAATCTTAGAGTAGCTCAAGAATGGAGATGATAGATAATCGTGATCCACTATCTATGAAAGATAGGAACCAATGATATAAAGTTGAACGCCACAATTTGGTAAAGTGATAAGTTCAGAAAATGACAGGATTGACGCCACAAGAAAGTCTTGATAAGTCAATAGAGTCAAGAGAGAACAAAGGGAGTAGAACACTCACCAATATGATAAAGTTCATAAAATAATCAACAGTCTAACCTTCAAATGTTTACGAGATAGCTATTTATAAACACAAAGATGACTACTCAAATTCGGCATCTATGTGTTCACACAAAAATTAAAATATTCACACTTAAATATAAAAAATGGTTCTTGAATACTTTCCAAAATCTGAATAGACACACATTCATCCTTTATGGCCATCCATGGATGCTTAGCATGGAAGAAAAATCAAATGCCTTGAATGGACATGTATCTTGTAACATCCCGAAATAGGGCCTAGTCAGAACAGTAGTTTTAGGACCACAAATTCAACATCAAAATATTTATTTTATGATTATTATGAGGTCTAGAATATGAGAATATGCATGTGTTAAAGTTTCATAAAGGAATTCTTTGAGTAAGGTGTCCAATTGGACATTAGGGACCAAATTGAATAAATTGCAAAACTTGGGTTTTAGAAGCAATTTGTATGAAATTGCTTTAGAATATTAATTAGAAGGTCTCGAGGATCAATTTGCCCAATTTCTAAGTTTTTGGACAAAAATGGGCTTGTATGGATGAAATTTTAAAGAAATGGCTTAAGGGCATTTTGGTCATTTGGTAATTTAATGAAATAAAATGGGAAAAAGAAGGAAAAAATCAGCCATTCTTCTTCCTTGTCCTGCCGAAATTCTCAAGTCACCATATCTAGGGTTTTTAACATTCTCAAGCTCAATAGTAAGTGCTCCCAAGCCCTGTTTTTAATGTTCTTTGTATTTTTTAAATCCCGGTAGCTTACTCGCTTTATTTCTACCCATATTTCATGCTAGAGTTCATGTTCAGAAATTTACCCATGCATTATTTACTTATATTTTGATGGTTTATGGAGGAATATGTGTAACACCCCGAACCCGAGACCGTCACCGGAGTCGAACACGAGGTGTTAACAGACTTTTAAAAAAAATTTCCCAGACACTGCCAATCTGCGTACTAGTCGCTTTAAAAATCATATCTTGAGTTCAGAAACTCGGAATCCAGTTCCGTAAATTTTCCCTGAAACTAGACTCATATTTCCATCTACATATTTTTTTCTAGAATTTTTTGTTGGGCCAATTAGTACAGTTTATTAGTCAAAGTCTCCCATGTTACAGGGATCGACTACCCTGACCTTTGCGCATTTCGACTTGGATATCTCCCTGTACAGGGCTTAAATACTGATGCCGTTTGTTTCTATAGAAACTAGACTCATATAGGAATCTAGACATATATGGCTTGACTCCTAATTGTCTCTGGTTAATTTATAATGAATTTCCAAAGTTGGAACAGGAAATCCAGAAACCGTTCTGGCCCTGTCTCACGAGAACCTGAATATCTCTTAACATACTGTCCGTATGATTGTTTCGTTACTTTCCTATGAAAATAGATTCATCAAGGTTCGTTTACATAATTTATTCACTATTTAATTCCATTCCTACTATTTTTAGTGATTTTCTAAATCTACATCACTGCTGCTGTCAGCATCTGCCTTTAAGGTAGACTTTACCTATTTCATAGTTTCCATGATTCAACTAGCCCTTTTTGCATAAATAGCACAATTTATGATAGTGATTAACCATTCCCATGGCCAATCCTTGTCAAGCATATCCACACCAAATGATTATAACATTATACTCAAACATATATAAGCCATTTTCGCATGGCTATCCAAAATTATACAAGTCCAAAGGGTCCATGACCCACAACAAACGGGTAGTCCTATACATGCCATTTCGAAGTTCAACCAAAATTGTACCAAAAAGGGGGGGCTTTGATAGTGTGGGCGACTTCGACTTCAAAATCCCGAGTCCGATAGCTGGAGAACCAAAATCTATTAAAACAGAGGATCAAAGAAACGGAGTAAGCAATTTATGCTTAGTAAGTTTTGAGCAAGGAATTCCAGCACAACAAAAGTATAGCATTCATGTAGCTAAACGGATAATTTCATATGCACAATTTTTCAATATCATACTTGCTTCACATTACCAACCCTTATGTACATACACAAAAGATCAACTTAGCCAAAGGCCAGTAGCTCGTTTATCAACTGAGCGAATACTTATTTGTAAGGGCTCAACTAAATTCAAGCACATACGAAACATACCTCAATGTTGGGATGTTTCTAGAGTATTTACTGAAATTTTTACAGCAAGATCATTCATTCCCAAATCACGTACCTTCGGAATTTAACCGGATATAGCTACTCGTTCAAATGCCTTCGGGACATAGCCCGGTTATAGTAACTCGCACAATTGCCTTCGGGACTTAACCCGGATTTAGTAACTCGCACAAATGCCTTCGGGCTTAGCCCGGAATTAGTATCTCGCACAAATGCCTTCGGATCTTAGTCCGGATATGGTCACTTAGCACAAAGCCTTCGGGACTTAGCCCGGACATCATTCAAATAACCATGCACATTTAACAATAAATCATGGCACATTCGTATTTCGTATTTCGTTTTCGTTAGCAAAACTCGAACACAAGACACTTATCATTCTTGCAATTTCGGCTCAATAGCCACACACAAAGAGCATGATTTTGATTTGCATAAAACATGATCTAATCAAATCATAATTTAAGCTCTTTTACTCAAGAACTTACCTCGGGTGTTGTCGAACGATTCCGATAGCTATTCGACCACTTTTTCCTTCCCTTTATCGGATTTAGTTCCCCTTTGCTCTTGAGCTTAATTAAACAAATAAATTGATTTAATCATTTGAGCATCGGAAAGAGGAACACAAGGCGCTTAGCCCATTTTTATACATTAGACATTAAAGTCACATATGTACGGAATCATGAATCAAACTCAACATTTTAGCTAATTTTTCCCCCTTGGCCGAATTTTCTAAGCCAAGACAAAAGCATCAATATGCTTGCCTCTAACCGAATACATGCAACACCAATCTCCTTCCTATGGCCGAATATGCATGTCTATGTTGGGGCCGATTTCAACACTTAATACATTCTACAAGTAGGGTCACTTGTATTGACTAAACACCCTTTTGTTTCAAGTTCAAAACTTGGCTAATACACACATATATACACTAGTAAAGCATCCTCTCCCTTTCCATCAATTTAACACATGCATTACTCATTAATAAACAAAAATTATATTCGGCCTTAGCACACAACTTGCTAGCCGATTCTTCTCCATCTAGCAACCAATGCACATATGTGCTCACTCAAAAATGCTAAAAAGAAGATTCAAGAATCATCAATCCACCATCACATGCATCATTAACAAGCTTCATATTTAGCATGCAATGGCATTAACACAAAATCTACCTAGGCCGAATATCATCCCCATGACATAACAAAGATTTGAACCATGGGCTAATTAGAACTCAAGCTAGCAACTAAAAACATGCATGAATCTCATGGCACAACCTCAAACATACCTTGATCTAGATACAAGTATGGCCAAACCTCCTCCTAATCCTCTTCCAAACCAAACATGAAGCAAGAACTCCTTCCTCCTTCCTTTGAATTTTCGGCCAAATGAAGATGAAAAAGGATGAACAAAATTTTCTCTTTTCTTTTCTTTAACTCACGGCAATGGGGGGGAAACAACCACACATTTTTTTTTTCATCATATTCCCTTTCATTATTTTATGCCCATGCTCCTTATTTTATTTTTTTCCACCCATGATGCACCAACACAACATGTCTATGACATGTCTTGCCCATCACACTTGGTCTACCATGCTTGTCATGGCCGGCCACTACTAGTTAGGGGGGAATTTGACATGCAAGTCCCCCCTTTTTATTTCATGCACTAATAGGTCCTTATGCTTCGACCTATCACATTTCAAAAATGTCGCACATAAGTCCTATTGACTAAATTCACATGCAATAGACTAAATCGAAGCTTGAAATTTTCACACATTCATAATTACATATTCTAGACAATAAATATCACATTCAAACATTTCGGTGACTCGGTTTAGCGGTCCCGAAACCACTTCCCGACTAGGGTCAATTTTGGGCTGTCACAATATGGAAGTTGGATGTGTGTTAAACATATTTTTCTAGGTGATTTTCATGAAAAACCCCTAAAAAGGACCTTTTTGCAAAAGGTGTAAAATGTGAGGTAGAAATGTGAAATAATAAAAAAATGTGGGCTTCCATAAGAGGAAAGAACATTCGGCTCGGCTTGGGTAATGTAGAAATTGCATGCATTCCATTATACGAGCCTAGGGACTAAATCGTAAAAATATGAAAGGTTAGGGGCAAAACAATCATTTGGACTAGGGGTGAAATTTAGACTCAAAAATTAAATGTGAGGTGTTAATGATTTATTTTTATTGTTATAGACCCCGAGGAACAAATTTCAGAGGTTGATCGAGGAAAACGAAAGGTTTCGGAATAACCGAAACACGATACCGAGACTAGTACCTGGTAAGTTCGAATAACATAAAGTAAACTCATAGTATGCTTAATTGCATGATTTATGAATGTATGGTAATTTCATTTGATGATGGCATGAAAATCTATGAAATACATCCTTAATAATAACATGTTGATAAATATCCCAGTTGAGGTTGAAAAGGAAATCTGATGGATAAACCAAGGCTTACATGACTTGAGATCCTGCATGTGTTTCAAAAAGGATTTAGCCTGGACGGGTAATCCGTTGATCTCAAATATAAAAAGGATCTAGCCCGAACAGGTGTTCCTTGAGTGATCGAGCCTCCCAAAGAATGTGTGCATTGTGGATTTAGCCGGATGAGTAATCCGATTAGGGTCTGAATTTAGCCTGGACTGGTAATTCAGATCTGAGCTCATTAAGGGTGTTCTTTGAGTGATCAAGCCGCCCAAAGAATATGTGTGTATTGTGGATTTAGCCCGAAATTTAGCCTGGACTGGTAATTCAAATCCGAGCTCATTAAGGGTGTTTGTCGCTATAAAGGATTTAGCTTGTACTGGTAATCCCGACTTCACCTTATGAGTTTACGATGCGGGGGATTTAGCTTGGACTGGTAATCCCGCCGTAAGATGTGAGATTCGCAGAAGTGCATACTTGAAATGACCATTCTTATGACTTGACGGATAATGGATAATCCATCGAGATTTCTTAGAAACTCAACGGGATTAAGATGATGTATATAAATGAAATGATGAATGATGAGCTCATCTAAGACAAATTACATAGTGCATTATTATTGTGACTAACTTGTTGATTGAATGCATGTGATGGGGAAACTATTTTATTCTTGTTGGTTTATTTGCTTAATATGGTTGTATGCTAATTATTCGAGCTTACTAAGCATGTAAATGCTTACCCCTCTCTTTTCCCTATCTTACAGAGCTCGAGGACTCGTAAAGATTGGAAGACGGTTGGAGAGTCAACATACTATCAACTAGTCCAGCTTTGGTATATAGGCACTTTTATTTTGTTCAATGGCATGTATACGGCTGTTGGTTTATTTTGTTAGATATGTCATTTGATTAGCCATAATGAAGACATGTAAAGGTATACACATCTATTTGTATATGGCCATGGGAATTAACTCATTTTGAAGTAGGCTATGACCTACAAATCTATGCATGTTTATGTTTACATGGGATAGCTTGACTATAATTGGCAATGAGTTATAAGAATGAGCCAATCTTAAATGTGTCAATGAGACATGGAAACCCTTAATACAAAAAGGGAATTAACCTAGCATGTATAAAACTGATGATATGAGGTTTACATGCAATGAGGTTTATCAAGGTTATATGTAAGTGTATAATCTGGTCTTATTATGTATTAAGATAACCTGTAAGTGTGATTGGTTGATAGAGGGTGACCAAAGGCTTGGAAAATAGCCCTACAAGGTCTACACGGGTAGACACACGGGCATGTGTCTAGGCTGTGTGTGACACAGGGATCGCCCCCATGGGCGTGTGGTATGGTCGTGCGTCCCCTGCACCTAAAATTTTAAGTTAGTTTTGAGCACAGGCTAGACACGCGAGCGTATGTCTTGGTCGTGTGTCCCTAAATGCATGCTGACGTCATAAACAGAGAGTTATACGGGCTGAGGACACGAGCGTGTCCCAAGCTACACGGGCGTGTGTGACCCGGTTTTGTATGTTAGTGAAGGTTTAAGTCCAACAACGCCTCGAACCCTGTCCCGACATTGGATATGGGTGAGGGGTGTTACATTTAGTGGTATCAAAGCTACGGTTTAATGGTTCTAGGACTACCTTAGAAAGTATTGAGTATCATTATACATGTCATTATTCGAACATTGATAGTGTGACATCTCCTAACTGTTTAAATTATTTTTGAATATAGTAAATGTCTTACAATCAAGTTCAAGATGAGTCTGAGGGAGTTGAGAGCCATGCTCCAGCTTCTGTACAATGAGTTGTTTCTAGTAGTAGAAGGCTTATGTCTGAAGGCTAGGAAAAGGCCAAAGCCGCCTTCTTTGACATGATGGATGAATGGTTTGGGGATTATTTGAGGAATCGCCCCAACATACACGACCTCCCCCGTCCCCTAACCAACTTGATGAGGATTTTCCAAAAGGTATGGCACCTGTAAGAATTGGTAAGGCCCCTGTAGATAAGCTTAGAAAGTATGGGGCTGAGGAATTTAGAGCTAAGATTGACGATGATGCTGAAAAAGCTGAGTTCTGGCTCGAGAATACTACTCGGGTATTAGATGAATTATCGTGCACACCTGAGGAGTGCTTAAAGTGTGTCGTGTCTCTCCTGAAGGATACTGCATACCATTGGTGGAAGACTATATCTTCCATGGTGCCAAAGGAAAACATCACTTGGGAATTTTTCCAAGCAGAGTTTAATAAGAAATACACCAGTCAAAGGTTCTTAGACTCGAAACAAAAGGAGTTCCTGGGACTCAAGCAAGGAAATAAGACTGTAGCAGAATACGAAAGGGAGTTTGTAAGGCTAAGTCAATATGCCACTGAATGGGTTCAAACTAAGTCAGAAATGTGCAAACATTTTTAGGAAGGTCTGAATGAGGAAATCAAGCTGTTGATTGGGATTATTGATATATGAGAGTTCGCCGCATTAGCTGATCGGGACAAGAAGGCCAAGGAGCTCAATAATGAAAGAAAGCAAGCAAAGAGACTGGCTCGAGTTTCGGGCAAGAGATCTAGTAATAAGACGCTCTCCTTTCCTATAAAGAAATCAATGAGCCAACATGAACGCTCCACTTCATCGGTAGGATATTCAGGTATAACGAGAGGCTCCAAACGACGCACTCAGAAGTCTTCCTTCCCGATGGTGACTAGTGTGGGGAGTATAGATGGCCAAAAGTCAAAGTGTAAAAGCTGCAACAAATTTCACTCTAGAGAGTGCCGAATGAAGAGCGGTGCATGTTCCAATTGTGGTTCTCATGACCACTTCCTCAGGGACTACCCAGAGCGGAATAAAAAAGAAGTGGAAGTAGCCCCCAAGTTGAGTGCTCCCATTGCACAAGGTAGACCTCCAAGATATCCTGGAAGTGATAGTAGCAGTCGAGTTGCGACTAAAGACGCTGCAAAATTAGAGGCTCGAGCCCCAGCAAGAACGTATGCAATACACGCTCGAGAGGAAGCTTCTGCTCCTGACGTTATTATGGGTACTTTTTCTCTTTTTAATACATGTGTTGTTGCCTTAATTGATCCGGGGTCGATGCATTCATACATTTGCATGAGATTAGGGTCTAGTATGAACATACCCATTGAACCTACGAAATTTATTATTAGAGTGTCGAACCCATTAGGCAAATCAGTTCTGATTGATAAAGTCTGTAAGAATTGTCCTTTAACGATTCATGGTCAATGATTTCCAACTAACCTTATGTTGTTACCATTTGATGAGTTTGATGTAATACTTGGTATGGATTGGTTAACCCTGCATGATGTAGTTGTCAACTGTGGTAGCAAGTATATTGAATTGAAATACCCAAATGGTGAGATTTTGCGAGTTGATTCAAGAGAATTGGGTACGCCGCCGGTTGTAATCACAGCGATGGTTGCTCAGAGATATATGAGAAAAGTGTATGAAGCCTACCTTGCTTTTGTATTGAACACTAAGGAAACGGAGTTGAAGATTGAGTTTGTGCCAATAGTATGTGAATATCCAGACGTGTTCCCAGAAGAATTACCTAGATTACCTCTTGAAAGAAAGATAGAGTTTGGTATTGAATTGGTGCCAGGAACAGCTCCCATTTCTATTGCTCCATACAAGATGGCGCCAACTAAGCTGAAAGAGTTAAAAGCACAGTTGCAAGAGCTAACAGATAAAGGTTTTGCAAGGCCAAGCTTTTCACCTTGGGGTGCTCCCGTATTGTTTGTAAAGAAGAAAGACGGTTCATTAAGGCTATGTATAGATTATCGGCAGTTGAACAAGGTAACTATCAAGAATAAGTATCATTTGCCAAGATCAATGACTTGTTCGACCAGTTGAAAGGAGCCACTGTATTCTCTAAGATAGAATTGAGATCTGGCTACTATCAGTTACGAGTTAAGGAATCAGACGTGCTTAAGACAGCTTTCAGAATGAGGTACGGCCACTATGAATTTTTTGTCATGCTATTTGGGTTAACAAATGCCCCAGTCGTATTCATGGACCTAATGAATAGAATCTTTCGTCCATACTTGGATAAGTTTGTTGTTGTGTTTATTGATGACATTTTGGTTTATTCCAAAAATGAGACAGAGCATGCGAAGCATCTGAGAACTGTGTTGCAGACCTTATGGGAAAAACAACTGTATGCTAAGTTTAGCAAGAGTGATTTTTGGCTCCAAGAAGTTGGGTTTTTGGGTCATATTGTTTCAGGTGAAGGCATCTGAGTTGATCCAAGTAAGATCTCTGCCATTGTTGAATGGAAACCACCTAGAAATGTAACCGAGGTTAGAAGCTTTTTGGGTTTAGTCAGTTACTACCGAAGATTTGTGAAAGGATTCTCCATGATAGCGACTCCAATGACAAGGTTGCTACAGAAAGACGTTAAGTTTGAATGGACAGAAAAGTGTCAATAGAGTTTCGAGAGGTTAAAGACATTGCTAATTGAAGCTCCTATTTTAGTGTTACCTGAGTCGGGAAAAGAGTTTGTGGTCTATAGTGATGCATCCTTAAATGGATTAGGTTGTATACTTATGCAAGATGACAAGGTGATAGCCTATGCTTCACGGCAGTTGAAGCCATACGAGAAGAACTATCCGATGCACAATCTAGAGCTTGCCGTCATTGTTTTTGCCTTGAAAATTAGAAGCCATTATTTATATGGTGAGACTTGTCGTATATTTACCGACCACAAGAGTTTGAAATATTTGATGACTCAAAAAGAATTGAATCTGAGATAGCGGAGATGGTTAGATTAATTAAAGATTATGAGCTGATCATTGACTATCACCCCTAAAAGGCGAATGTGGTCGCCGATACGTTAAGTAGAAAATCCTTGTTTGCACTGAGAGCCATGGACGCTCGATTGGCATTACTTGATGATGGTTTAGTTTTGGCAGAGCTAAAAGCTAGGCCGACATTTCTGCAGGAAATTTATGATGCTCAAACTAATGATAATGACTTACAAGCTAAAAGAATTCAATGTGAGTCAGGCATTAAATCAGATTTTCGGATCGATCCTGATGGATGTTTGGTGTTCAGAGATAGGGTTTGTGTACCCAAAGATGATGAGCTTATTCGGAAAATCTTGCAAGAAGCACGTGATAGCCGTTTGTCTATTCATCCGAGAAGTACCAAGATGTACAATGATTTGAAGAAAATGTACTGGTGGAACGGCATGAAAAGAAACATTTTCAAATTTATATCAAAATGCTTGATATGTCAGCAAGTCAAAGTTGAACATCAAGTACCTTCAGGTTTGTTACAGCCTGTGATGGTCCCTGAATGGAAGTGGGACAAAGTTGCAATGGATTTCGTGACAGGTTTGCCATTGACCCTGAAAAAGAAAGATGCTATATGGGTTGTGGTGGATAAGTTGACAAAGTTAGCTCATTTCATTCCGGTAAGAATAGATTACTCTCTTGATAGATTGGCTGACTTCTATATATATGCAATTGTGAGATTACACGGAGTACCGCTGTCGATTATTTCAAACAAAGACCCGAGATTCACTTCAAGATTCTGGAAGAAGTTACCAGAACCCTTGGGTACAAAGTTGAGCTTTAGTACAAATTTTCACCTGCAGACCAATGGTCAATCTGAACGGACGATTAAGTTCCTTGAGGACATGTTGCGATGTTGCATCCTTGAATTTCAAGGTAGTTGGGAAAAATATTTACCATTTGTAGAATTTTCCTACAACAATAGTTTTCAAACGAGTTTGAAGATGGCACCTTATGAGGCCTTGTATAGCAGGAAGTGCCGAACTCCATTGTATTGGACAGAACTCAAGGAAAGTTAGATTCACGGGGTTGATCTGATCAAGGAAACTGAAAAAAAAGTTAAAGTGATAGGAGACTGTTTAAAAGCGGCATCGGATAGGCAAAAGTCATATGCTAATTTGAAAAGAAAAGAGATTGAGTTCCAAGTTGGAGATACAGTATTCTTGAAAGTAACTCCATGGAAAAAAGTATTGAGATTTGGCCAGAAAGGAAAACTGAGTCTGCAATTTATATGACCGTACGAGATCACTGAAAGAGTTGGACCATTAGCCCATCGATTGGCATTGCTACCTGAATTGCAAAAGATTCACGACGGCGATATCAATCAGACCCCTCTCAAGTGATTTCATCAGCATAGATTGAGATTAGACCGGATATAACTTATGGCGAGGAACCGGTCAAGATCTTACCTCGCGAGATTAAACAGTTGAGAAATAAAGATGTGGCTTCGGTAAAGGTTTTATGACATCGACACGGTGTAGAAGAAACTACATGGGAACCGGAAGAAACCATGAGAAGCCAATATCCACACCTGTTTACTAGTAAGACTTTCGAGGACGAAAGTCCCTAAGGGAGGAGAAATGTAACATCCCGAAATAGGGCCTAGTCAGAACAGTAGTTTCGGGACCATAAATCTGACATCAAAATATTTATTTTATGATTATTATGAGGTCTAGAATATGAGAATATGCATGTGTTAAAGTTTCATGAAGGAATTCATTGAGTAAGGTATCCAATTGGACATTAGAGACCAAATTGAATAAATTGCAAAACTTGGGTTTTAGAAGCAATTTGTATGAAATTTATTTAGAATATTAATTAGAAGGTCTTGACGAGAAATTTTCCAAATTTCTAAGTTTTTGGACAAAAATGGGCTTGCATGGATGAAATTTTAAAGAAAGGGATTAATGGTATTTTGGTTATTTGGCAATTTAATAAAATAAAATGGGAAAAAGAAGGCAAAAATCAGCCATTCTTCTTTCTTATCCAGCCAAAATTCTCAAGTCCCATATCTAGGGTTTTCAACATTTTCAAGCTTAATAGTAAGTGCTCCCAAGCCCCGTTTTTAATGTTCTTCGTATTTTTGAAATCCCGATAGCTTACTCTCTCTACTTCTACCTATATTTTAGGCTAGGGTTCATGTTTAAAAATTTACCCATGCATGAGTTACTTGTATTTTGATGGTTTATGGAGGAATATGGAAGTTGGATGTGTGTTAAACATCTTTTCCTAGGTGATTTTCATGAAAAACCCCTAAAAAGGACATTTTTGCAAAAGGTGTAAAATATGAGGTAGAAATGTGAAATAATGAAAAATGTAGGCTCCCATAATAGGAAAGAACATTCGACTAGGCTTGGGTAACATAGAAATTACACGCATTCCATTATACGAGCCTAGGGACTAAATAGTAAAAATGTCCAAGGTTAGGGGCAAAACAGTCATTTGGAACAGGGGTGAAATTTAGACTCAAAAAGTAAAATGTGAGGTGTTAATGATTTATTTTTATTGTTATAGACCCCGAGGCACAAATTTCAGAAGTTGATAGAGGAAAACAAAAGGTTTCGAAATAACTGAAACACGATACCGAGACGAGTACCAGGTAAGTTCGAATAACTTAAAGTAAACACATAGTATACTTAATTGCATGATTTATGAATGTATGGTAATTGCATTTGATGATGGCATGAAAATCTATGAAATACATCCTTAATAATGACATGTTGATAAATATCCCGGTTGAGGTTGAAAAGGAAATCTGATGTATAAACCAAGGCTTACATGACTTGAGATCCTGCATGTGTTGCAGAAAGGATTTAGCCCGAACGGGTAATCCGTCAATCTCAAATATAAAAAGGATCTAGCCCGGACAAGTGTTCCTTGAGTGATCAAGCCTCTCAAAGAATATGTGTGCATTGTGGATTTAGCCCAGACAGGTAATCTGATTAGGGTCTGAATTTAGCCTGGACTGGTAATTCAAATCCGAGCTCATTAAGGGTGTTTGTTGCTATAAGCGATTTAGCCTGGACTGTTAATCTCGACTTCACCTTATGAGTTTACGATGCGGGGGATTTAGCCTAGACTGGTAATCCTGCCATAAGATGTGAGATTCACAGGAGTGCATACTTGAAATGATCATTCTTATGACTTGACGAATAATGGATAATCTATCGAGATTTCCTAGAAACTCAATGGGATTAATATGATGTATATAAATGAAATGATGAATGATGAGCTCATCTAAAGCAAATTACATGGTGCATTATTATTGTGACTAACTTGTTGATTGAATGCATGTGATAGGGAAACTATTTCATTCTTGTTAGTTTATTTGCTTAATATGGTTGTATGCTAATTAATCGGTCAGTTTACTTTCCAGTTATTTGGGCTACTAAGCATGCAAATGCTTACCCCTCTCTTTTGCCTGTCTTATAGAGCTCGAGGACTTGTAAAGATTGGAAGACGGTTGGAGAGTCAACATACTATCAACTAGTCCAGCTTTGGTATATAGGCACTTTTATTTTGTTCAATGGAATGGATACGTTAGATATGTCATTTGATTAGCCATAATGAAGACATGTAAAGATATACACATCTATTTGTATATGGCCATGGGAATTGGCTCATTTTGAAGTAGGCTATGCCTACAAATCTATGCATGTTTATGTTTACATGGGATGGCTTGACTATAATTGGCAATAAGTTATAAGAATGAGCCAATCTTAAATGTGTCAATGAGACATGGAAACCCTTAATACAAAAAGGGAATTAACCTAGCATGTATGAAACCGATAATATGAGGTTTACATGCAATGAGGTTTATCAAGGTTATAAGTAAGTTTATAATCTGGCCTTATTATGTATTAAGATAACCTATAAGTTTGATTGGTTGATAGAGGGTGACCAAAGTCTTGGAAAATAGCCCTACAAGGTCCATACGGGTAGACACACGGGCGTGTGTCTAGGCCGTGTGTGACACACGGATCACCCCCATGGGCGTGTGGTATGGCCGTGCGTCCCTTGCACCTAAAATTTTAAGTCAGTTTCGAGCACGAGCTAGACACACGGGCGTGTGTCTTGGCCGTGTGCCCCTAAATGCATGCTGACGTCATAAATAAAGAGTTACACGGGATGAGGACACGAGCGTGTCCCAAGCTACACAGGCGTGTGTGACCACACGGCCCCACCCACACAGGCGTGTGACTCACTAAAGCAAGAAAATTTATTAAGTTGCCCAAAGCTTATTGAATGTTCTTAGTTTTGTCCCGAACGCCCTGATGTATGTTTTAGGCCTCGAAGGCCTGTATAAGGGACGGTACGCATGTGTTTGAAAAGTTTTAATTTTGGGCGAAATTTGGTGACCCAGTTTTGTATGTTGGTGAAGGTTTAATTCTGGTAACTCCTCGAACCCTATCCCGACATTAGGTATGGGTGAGGGGTGTTACATATCTTGCATGGATCATGCACCTTTAATTAATTGGATGCATTAATGATGGATAGGTTCATGAATTGCGGGTTGTATCTTGTAAATTCGTCCTCCCTATTGTGCATGCATGTTGTCAATTCAATATGCTGAATTTATGTGTCATTTCCCCTTGGACATTCATGACTTTATCCATGCATATATAGAAGCTGATTGGTCAAATTAATGTGTGAACAAGGTTTGATTCCTTCTTGGGAAGCCAAATGTGCATCCAACATTTCAATGCTGATTGTGGCGCATGAACAGCCTCAAAATGTGAACAAGTGGATTCGGTTGGTCACCTTGGTGTGCACTAAGCTACTAGCTAAATAGTCAAGTGTGAAAACACTTGAAACCATTGCTCTCCACGAAAAGGTGCTTGGAGAAAAGTAATTAGTAGCTTCTTCTTGAATGCAAGTCCAAATGCATGCCTCTTCTTTAATGTCGTTCAATGTACATGCCTGCTGATCAGCCAACCTACAAGGCACATTTAAAGGCAGCTTAAATTCACTAATAAGACATAATTTAAAAACCATTTAATTTGTCTAAACTTTAGACACAATTATGATGTCTGAACAGAGTCACATTAAAATGTTGTACTAAATAGGACACAATTAAATATGTTCAGATTATGGAATATCTAAAATGCCAACGAATTTATGTCACAATTTAAAGACTTAAACTATAATAAATAAAATGGATAAACATCCTTATTTTCTAGCAACCACATTCACAAACTAAAATTAAAGCTTCATTCTGCACTTGGGCCCTACATGCTTGGGCCAATTCTGATGTTGTCGAATTGTATCATGACATGATGCAGCTGGGATTGCATCATACCCTCCCTCTTGAAAACGATTTGTCCTCATATATGGCCATTTTCTCATGAAAAATCTTTCAAGATCACGAACCCTTTTGTTCATGAATCTGACAAAATCGCTTCAAAAAACATGAGAATCACAAATGGTTCGAAAAGAAAGAAGGTTATTTGCATGCCCTCCCTCTTTAGCAAGGTACCATTTCAAATTGTCACCTACACAAGAATGAAACAGATTAGTGACATTATGAATTATAAGCACAAAACAACTTTTCAGTATCCTAATAAAAAATGGAGTGCATACACCAATGCCAGAGTAAAAATTATAAGTTGGTTTTACCTTTTCAGAAAGAATCAAAAGTTTCATCAATGGCAACAAACCATATTCACAGAGCATTGGAAAGTTATAATCTTGGAAAACAAAATTCCATGGCTCAAATCTTTTGAACAATAATATAGAACAATAATCTTCGGGATCAAAAACAAAGTTTTCTCTTACCATTTTAATCTTACTTGAAAATTTCATGGTCGGCAACATAGAAGGAACATGAAGCAATTGTAAGTTATAATCATGCAAAACATGCTCGAATCCTTTAAACCATCATATAGATCAATCTCCGAGATCAAAGATTTGATTTTGACTGTCTAAGTCATTAGAATTCACATATTTTGTTTTCATATTTAAAGACAAAACATCAAACAAGCAAAAATTATTCACACATTTATTCACACAAAATGTAGGATGCTTGATTTCTCTCAATGACGAACCAGAATAACAAACTCCAGGTTTAAACAAATGATTTTGTTCACTTGTTCCAAAATGAAGCAAGAGTTTCTTTTTCACCGATAACTTACACATGCTAAACAAACAAGATTTAGGCATACACACGTTCAAACAGCCAATCCTCTCCAATTTCATCCGAATAGGCATACACATACACGAGGATTTCGCACAAAAATTTAGAAAATTTACATTACCATCACAATCAAATAGATTAAGAGTTTTATATGAAAACTCTTTATCACACACAATCAAATTTTGTATACGTCGATTTAATCTAATGTCATCAGTAGACTTACCAACATAATACTTATCATAAAAAAACTCTTCATGCCACTACTTGAAATGAAATCATCAGCAACAATCAGAGAATGACAATTAACCAAACCAAAGTGAGGAGATCTTTTGAAAGCTAAGTCACCGATAATTTTATCGACAACATTCAAGTTGGATTATTGTGATTCAATTGTTAAAGATTCCTTACCTTGCTTACCTTTAAGCACTTGTGGGTTAATGTCATTTTTGATCTTACCTTTCTCGATCAATCGGAATCCTCTCTCATCGGGAATGTGACAGCCCTAAATTGACCCTAGTCAGAAAGCGGTTTCGGGACCGCTAAACCGAATCACTGAAGTATTTGAATATAATATTTATTGTCTAAAATATGTGGATATGAATGTGTGAAAGTTTTAAGCTTCGATTTAGTCGATTGCATGTGAATTTAGTTAATAGGACTTAGGTGTGACACTTTTGAAATGTGATAGGTTAATCTATAAGGATCTAATAGTGCATGATGTCAAAAAAAGTGTACTTGCATGTCAAATTAGCCAAATCTTGGACAGTGGCCGGCCATGGTATGGGCTATTAATGGTAATATGTATTTTTCTATTAACATTTTTTAGGTACAAAATAAAATAATGAATTAAGAATAATAAAACATGAGGTGAGTGGGAGGAGAAACCAAAGTTGTTTCATCCTTGCTCCTCCATTGCCGTGACTTGAGGGAAGAAGAAGAAAAGAATTCTCTTGCTTCATGTTCGGTTGGTTGATGATTAGGAAGAGGTAAGTTTGATGTTATTCCATGAAATTCATGCATATTTTTAGTTGTTAGTTTGAATTCTACCTAGCCCATGGTTTAAATCTTTGCTATTTGATGGAGATGATACTCGGCCATGGATGTTGTCTTTCTTGGTTGGTGTTTGATGTTGTGTTGATGAGGTATGAAGATGATAGAGTTTGAGTGCTTAACAAAAAGGATTGGATGTGAGTGTGTGTGAGAATTTGAAAAGGATGGGTCTTAGCAACTTCATGAAGTGTTCGGCCATGGTGCTAAAATGTTGTATTGTGTTTAAACTTAGAATTTTTAGTTATATCGTTAGTATAGGTATGGATAACCGAATATGAGAGCATGAATAGATGAAGAGTTTTGTAATTATAAAAAAAAAATGGGTTAATTGATATGTGGTAAATGTTAAGTGTTAAATGAAATGGAAATGATATCATATTGGAATATGTATACTCGACCACATGAATGAATACATAGATTGGTGTTGCATGTATTCGGCTATAGGTAAGCATATTGATGATTCTATCTTGACTTAGATAATCAGCTAAAGGAGAATATTAGCTAATATGTTGAATTTGATTCATGATTTCATATATATGACTCTAATGTCTAATATATATATGGGCTAAGTACCTTGAATTTCTCTTGATGTTCAAGATGATTAAATCAATTTATTTGTTAAATTAAGCTCAAGAGCAAAGGGGAACTAAATCCGATAAAGGAAAGGAAAAAGTAATTGAATAGCCGTTGAAGTCGTTCGACAACATCCGAGGTAAGTCTTCGAGTAATGGAACTTAGTTTATGATTTGTTTAAGTCATGACACATAAGCATAACAAATAAACAGTGATATAATGATTCTACTTGAGTTATATATTGAGGTAATTAGTTTATACTTATGACGGGCAGCCGAATGTGTATAGAGATCATGTTATGAAGTAAATCAAAATCATGCTCTTTGTATGTGGCTATTGAGCCGAAAATGGTAATGGTTGATAAGTGTCTTGTGTTTGAGATCTAGTAATGAAAATGAAATATAGATGTGTTATGATTTATTGATATATGTGCATGATTATTCGAATGATACCGGACTACGATCCGAAGGCATTTGTGCTAGTGATTATATCCGGGCTAAGTCCCGAAGGCATTTGTGCTAGTGATTATATCCGGGCTAAGTCCCGAAGGCATTTGTGCTAGTGACTATGTCCGGGCTAAGTCCCGAAGGCATTCGTGCGAGTTGCTATATCCGGCTAAATTCCGAAGGTACTTGGGTTTGGAAATGAGCGATCTTGCTGTAATAACTTCAATTAATACGCTCATAAAATCCAAACGATGAGGTATGTTTCGTATATGCATCGGAAAAGTTGATTCCTTTTTAATAGTATTCGCTCAATTGATTAACGATCTTCCGGCCTTTAGATAGGTTTGATTCCCTGTGTATGAATATAATGGTTGAAGCGTGAAGTAAGTATGATTTTGAGAATATGCATATATGCAATTATTCATTTGGTCATATGAACGCTATACTTTAGTCATAAATAATTTCATTACTCAAAACTTACTAAGCATTCAATGCTTATTCTGTTTCTTTAATTCTCTGTTTTATAGATTTTGTTCGTCAGCTATCGGACTCGGGATTGTCAAATTCGAAGTCGTCCACACTATATAAGCCCTTTTGGTACTCTTTTAGTTGAACTTCGATAGTGGCATGTATAGGACTGACCTTTGTTGTTAATTAAGTACCTTTTGGTAATGTATACATTCGGATAGCCATGCGAAAATGGCTTATATATTTTGAGCATAGCATTATAATCATTTTGTATATATGGTTATTGAGTGGTATGGAAATGCTTGGTAATGACTAGCCATTGGAATGGTTAATCATGATCATATTTGGTGCTATGTATGTCAAGTGGCTAGTTGAATCATGGAAACTATGAAATAGGTGACATTTACCTTAAAGTAGATGCTGACAGCAGCAGTGATGTGAGTTTGAAAAATCACTAAAAATAGTATAAATGTAATTAAATAATGAATAAATTATTTAATCGAATCTTGATGAGTCTATTTTCATATGAAAGAAACGAAACGACCATATGAGCCGTATTTTATGAGATGTTTAAGTTTTCGTGAAACAGGGCCAGAGCAATTTCTGGATCCCCTGTTCTTACTTTGGAGATTCACCATAAATTAACCAGAGATAATTACAAGTCATGCTTTATATGTACAGATTCCTTTTTGAGTCTAGTTTCATTAGAAACAAACAGAATAAGTATTGAAGCCCTGTACAGGGAGATATCTAAGTCATAATGCATGAAGGTCAGAGTAGTCGAACCCTGAAACAGGAGAGACTTTAACTAATAAACTGTACTAATTGGCCCAACCAAAAATTCTAGAAAAAAATTATTAGATGGATATATGAGTCTAGTTTCAGGGAAAATTTACGGAATCAGTTTTCGAGTTTTGGAACTCGAGATATGATTTTTAAAGTGACTGTGATGTAGTTAACCAGCTTGTCTGGAAATTTTAAAATGAACTGTGTAATAAAGGAATTAAGTCTGTTAACACCTCGTGTTCGACTCCGGCAACGGTCTCGGGTACGGGGCGTTACAGGGAAGGTATTGAAGTTCGAACTTGTCAAATGAATCTTTAGAGACCTGAACAAAAGAAAATTCACAAGGCAAACTTGCATGTGGGTTAATTAGGACATTCCTCACTTTTGCTTGATCACTTTCTTCTTTTTCACTTTCTTTTTCAATCTCATTTTCAAACTCTCTTTCTCTTTCCACAGTGTCTTTTATTTTTGAACACTCACTCTCACTCTTCATTTCACTTTCTTTTATTTCTTCAATCTCAATAAAACATTCATCTTTCACATTTTCTTTTCTTTTTCTCTCATTTTCCTCTTTTTCAATTTCTTTTTCTTTTTCTTTCTCTTTTCTTTCAATTCTTTTTTTCTTCTCTCAATTTCTTTTATTCTTTGATCATTTTCTTTAATTAACATCTCTTGACCTTCTTTTCTTTTAATTTCCTTTTTTCTCGTTCTTTCTTTACAAGATAGGGTTAACATGTAAGAATCAGAACGAGAAGAATTTTGTTGGGTAAAAGTGGAAGGATTTACATTTGAGATATGATCAAATCTTTGTGAGTGAACCTCCATGGATGAGAACTTTGGGGCATTTGAAGGGATGCTTGTGCCTTCTCGTTTCTTACCTTGAAAGGCTTCAAACTCATAGTTGGCTTTCTTTTTACTCGAATTCCTTGTCATATAAGAATCACGATATGGATCTTTTCTCAAGTAATCATTGGACGTTTGTCTTATTGACGATTTTTTAACGTCCTTTGACTTGGAAAAATTCGCTCATGTTCCCTAAGCCCTCGGTTTCTTTGGCCTCATCGTCTTTCGCTTCAGTTTGACACTTGGTCACTCTCCACATCACTAGGATCATAGAGATCGTCTTGATTGAACCTTGGTCGGCCTCGCTCCCTTCTTGGACTTTGGGGAGTTCTTTCTCGCTGGCCCCTCTCTTCGACATGGTCCACTCATTCATGTATAGGCTCTAACTTTCTATCAAACATTCGATCAAACTCACGCAAAACTGCTTGGAGCATTAAAACAGGCACTCCTCCACCAGTAGCAACATTTCAGACAGGACGTAAGCCTCCGCCTTCCACAGGATTTCTTTCCGGACTTCTTAGCACAGTATTCACAAAAAACCTCACAAATAACCCCAAAAAGTATTTTTCTCACAACAAACCTCACAAATACCCTCAAAAAAAAATTTGCACTCTGTTGGCTTTTAAACCGCTCTAATGATCTCATTGATCTCTTGCCTCTTTCCACTCATGTTTGCTTCTTTAAGTTCTTAATTGACTTCCTTAGACGAATCAGTAATCTATGTGGAGTCGGCTTCAAAATTTAATGTAAGGGTGGGAGTAGTAGTTGGGATGAAAAAGGTAGGCTAGAAACAATTTGAAATGGCTTAAAGTGTGGTCGAATTTGGTTAGATGGAAAATGAAGTAGAGTCGGGTAGTAAGAACTCTTATAGCTAGCTTCTCTTTTTCTTCTTCTTTTTTTTTAAATATAACGAAACTAGAACTCCCTTTAGTACTTCTAATCTTGAAAATTACAAATTGATGCTTAATATTTTTTAATGAATTTTTTTCTTTTTTTGACTAATTACAACCTGGGAGTGATAAAAATGATGATACTTACTTAATTTTGACTAGCTCTGATACCAAATGATATGAACTCGTTCTTGTGATTTGATTCGAGCCGCTTGTTTGCCCGATCGTAGAATTAAGAAGTATGAATTGGAGTTTTTGAATTAGGTTGTAAAAGAACAAGTCGGCTAAAAACAAAAAAATGTTTAAGTGTATAACATGTAAAGATAGGTTTCGGTTTCTAGGCTAAAGATAGAAACAATATTATATGCAATATTGACCAAAAATCTTATAGTAGCTCAAGAATGGAGATGATAGCTAATCGTGACCCACTATCTATGAAAGATGGGAACCAACGATATAAAGTTGAATGCCACACTTTGGAAAAGTGATAATTCAGAAAATGACAAGATTGATGCCACGAGAAAGTCTTGATAAATCAATAGAGTCAAGAGAGAACAAAGGGAGTTAAACACTCACCAATATGATAAAGTTCATAAAATGATCCAAAGTCTAACCTTCAAATGTTTACAAGACAGCTATTTATAAACACAAAGATGACTACTCAAATTCGACATCTATGTGCTCACACAACAATTAAAATATTCACACTTAAACATTAAAGATGGTTCTTGAATACTTTCCAAAATCTGAATAGACACATATTCTTCCTTTATGGTAGTCTATGTACACTTAGCATGGAAGAAAATTCAAATGCCTTGAATGGACATTTAACTTGGATGGATGATGCACCTTCAATTAATTGGACGCATTAATGATGGACTGGTTCATGAATTGCAGCATGTATCTTGTAAATTCATCCTCCCCAATGTGCACGCATGTTGTTAATTCAATGTGCTGAATTTATGTGTCATTTTCTCCCCTTGGACGTTCATGACTTTATCCATGCATATATAGAAGCTGATTGGTCAAATTAAGGTGTGAACAAGATTTGATTCCTTCTTGGGAAGCCGAATGTGCATCTAACAGTTTAATGTTGATTGTGGCGCATGAACAACCTCCAAATGTGAACATGTGGATTCGGTTGGTCACCTTGGTGTGAACTAAGCTACTAGTTGAATAGTCAAATGTGAAAACACTTGAAACCATTGCTCTTCATGAAAAGGTGCTTGGAGACAAGCAATCAACAACTTCTTCTTGAATGCAAATCCCAATGCATGCCTCTTCTTTAATGTCGTTCAATGCCCATGCCTGCTGATTAGCCCCCTACAAGACACATTTAAAGGTAGCTTAAATTCACTAATAACACATAATTTAAACACCATTTAATTTGTCTAAACTTTAGACACAATTATGATGTTTGAACAAAGTCACACTAAAATGTTGTACTAAATACGACACAATTAAAGATGTTCAGATTATTACATGTCTAAAACGCCAACTAATTTATGTCACAATTTAAAGACTTAAACTATAATAACTAAAATGGATAAACATCCTTATTTTCTAGCAACCACATTAACAAACTGAAATTAAAGCTTCATTTTGCACTTGGGCCACTCGTGCTTGGGCCAATTCTGATGTCGTTGATTTATATCATGACATGATATGGTTGGGATCACATCAACCTCCATAAATGGCTGTTGCAACATTTCATTACATCAGGATATAGAATCGGTGTGCTAACACCTATCGGATTGATTCACAAATTTGTGGACGTCTTTGAATAATGTCGGCTAGTAGAATCCTGATTGGAAAACTTTAGCAGTTGTTCTCATACCACCGAAATGACCTCCATAAATAGGATCATGACAATTCTTTAGGATTGTAAGCATCTCCTCTTCCAGAGCACAACGTCAAATAATGTTGTCATTGCATGCCTTGAATAAATATGGCTCGTTCCAATGATACTTCACTACGTCATGAAGACATCTTTCTTTTTTATGGCCTGTGACACCCAATGGGAGTTTTCCACATACAATATAATTAACAAAATCCACATACCAAGAGGTTGCCTCTACATTAAATAACTTCTTACCTGAGAATGCGTCGACAATGTGAAGTATGTTTTCATCTTCGCTGCCAACTTCCAATCGAGATAGATGGTCCGCAACTTGATTCTCTAAACCCTTACAGTCTTCTATCTTGATGTCAAATTCTTACAACAATAATATCCAGCATATCAGTCTTGATTTGGCATCTGTTTTTACAAAAATATATCTCAACACCAAATGATCAGTGAAAACCATAACCTTTGCACCAACAAGATAGGAACGAAACTTGTCGAAAGCAAAGACTACAGCCAGCAGTTCTTTCTCTATAGTCGTATAATTGAGTTAAGCCTCTGTAAGAGTTTTGCTAGCATAATAGATGGCATGAAATAGTTTTCCCCTTCATTGTCCTAGCACTGTACCCACAACAAAGTCACTTGCATCGTGCATAACTTTAAAAGGTTGATACCAATATGGTGCAACGACAATAGGTGCATTTACTAGCTTCTTTTTTAATTGAATAAAGGCATCCAGACATGCATTATCAAAGAAGAATTTTTGATTCTATTCCAGTAATGGACATAAGGGATTTGCAATTTTTGAAAAACCCTTAATAAACCGTTAGTAAAACCCCACATGTCCTAAAAAACTGCTAGTACCTTTCATGTTTGTTGGTGAAGGTAATTTCTTAATGATTTCCACCTTAGCTTTGTCTACTTGAATTCCTTGAATAGAAATGCGGTGTCCTAACACAATGCCTTCAGTTGCCATAAAATGACATTTTTCCCAATTCAAGACAAGATGTGTGTCCTCATATCTCTTGAATACTTTATCTAAATTGTTAGTGCAGTGATCAAAATCATTCCCATAGACTGAGAAATCATCCATAAACACCTCTAAAGAGTCTTCGGTCGTATCTGAGAATATTACATCATGCACCTTTGAAATGTGGCTGGTGAGTTACAAAGATCGAAAGGCATACGGCAAAATGAGAAACTACCAAAAGGGCAGGTGAAGGTTCTCCTTATCCTCCGGTGCAATAGCAATTTGACTGTACCTAGAATAGTGATCTAAAAAGAAATAATAGGCCATTCCAACAAGTTGATCTTATGAAAGAAAGTGGGAAGTGATCCTTCTTTGTGGCCACATTTAATTTGAGATAATCCTTACAAACTTGCCATCCTATGGAAATACGTGTAAGAAGTAATTCATCATTATCGTTACGAACCATAGTGATGCCACTTTTTTTAGGCGTGCATTGCACTAGACTTACCGAATTACTATTAGAAATCGAGTAAATAATTCTGGCATCAAGCCATTTTATGATTTCCTTCTTGATAACTTCCTTCATCTTCTTATTTAATCTCTTTGTTGTTCAATCGATTGCTAACCTTCATCTTCCAACTTGATCTTGTCCATGTAAAAGGACTAATACCTTGAATATCGGTAATACTCCAAGTGATAGCTCGTTTGTGTTGCTTGAGAATATGGACCAATTTCTCTTCTTGAGTTGCATCTAGTGTTGCAAGGACAATAATTGAGAGAGTATTGTGGTCATCTAGAAAAACATATTTAAGATGATGAGGTAGTGGTTTCAATTTCAGAGTAGGAGCTTATTCAATAGATGGTTTGAAAATTGGATTTGTTCTGTTAGCTAAGTCTAAGGATTCAATCTGCCATACATGATTGAGTTCAAGATTATTAACTTCAACCATGTTTCACAATCGTCTAAGCATTCGGCATCAGATGTCACTGTAAACTCTTTAAAGAGTACTGTGCTTTGGTCATTGAATTCTTCCTCAATTAGATCATCTAGCACATCAACAGTATGGTATTCTTCTTTGTCCTTGCATTGAACAAATTCAAAAACACTAAAGGTGACTTGCTTATCATTAAGTCGCATGGTTAGTTCACCTTTACAAACAAACATCAATGAGAGTTCTGTCAATGGCTAAAAATGGTTGTTCCAAAATCATGGGAACCTTCTTGTTTGCCTCGCAGTCAAGTATGATAAAATCAGCCAGAAAAAAAATTTTATCCACACAAACTAAGACATCTTTTATTTGCCCTTCAGGTTGAGCCAAGGATCGATCGACTAGTTGTAATGTCACTGCAGTAGATTTCATATGACCATTTCTAACTTTCTGAAAGTAGATAGCGGCATTAGGTTAATGCTAGCTCCCAAGTCGAATAAAGCCTTACCCAAATAATGATTTCCAATTGAACACGATATGGTAAAGCTCTCAGTATCTTTCAATTTAGAGGGCAACTTATTTGTCAAAATAGCACTACAACCTTCTGTGAGTGCAATAGTTTCAATATCAGTGAGCTTTTTCTTCTTGGACAAGATGTTTTTCATAAATTTCCCATAACTCAGAATTTGTACCAGAGCGTCCACTAAAGGAATGTTTATCTTCAGTTGCTTTAATGTGTCCAGGAACTACTGATACTGCTTGTCATGCTCATTCTTCCTGAATCTTTCTGGGAAGGGTAAAGGTAGAGATATATCTGTTTGCACCGATATCTTTAATTGCATCGACAATTTCGAAGGTCAAACATTAGACATATGAGTGACAATTTAAGGAACTTCTTTGTCTTATGCATCGATAAATTCTTCAGATTCAACCTTCTCACCAATGATCACTCCATCCGTATCTTGAGGCACTATAGTAGAGTCAATAATCAGTTCGCTAGTTTGTTTACCACTCCTAAGAGTGATAGCCTTACAATGTTCTTTTCCCCTCGGACTAGGATTTTTCGTGTCACTAGGTAATGAACCTGGTGGTCAAGTATTCAGATTTGAAGTAGGTTGTCCTAATTGTGCTTCCAATGCTCAAATGGAAGATAAATTCCCTTGTACGATAGCTTCTGTGCGAGTAATATGCTCCCACATTCATGCCTCTAGAGTTGCTAACGGGTCAGAAGTAGAAGCTTGAGTGTACGGTTGCTGTCGATGCCCCTAAACATGTTGATTTGGTATTTAAGAGTGTTATGGCTACATCGAATTTTGGTGTGGATGTGTCTGGCCTTGTTGTGGATGCATATGAGTGTGCTGATTGTAGTTAGACTGCTATTGATTGTAATTCCCTTGCTTGGGATTATAATTTTCCTGAGCAGATGTGTTATCATATCTTAATGTCACAGCCTTTTTTCCAGCATTTTAAGTTCCCCAAAATGGTTGGTTGCATACAGAGTTGTTGTAAGAATTACCATAAGAATTGCTATATATGTTACTAATATAAAAAGCATTCTCTGCATGTTGTGGACAACCTTCATAGCTATGGTTGGCACTACAAATCTCACAAGAAAAAATAGGAACGTCAACTTGCTGAGCGACTTGAATAGGTGTAACTCCACTCGTCCCTTGCATATTTTTAATCATGTTTGTGATAGAAGAAATTTGAGCACTTAGTGCGGTTATTGCACCCAATTCAATAACTCCTGGAGTATTTTTTGCTTGTGCAACCCTGGAGATAGTGTATTGATAATCATTTTGAGCAATTCTCTCAAGAATTCTCACAGGATCATTATGAAAATCACAATTTGTGAATGCCATACATGGGACTACATCGAATTAAAGTTTTATAACACTCACATGTGGTGTGAAGACTTTCATCATCCAGCTGATGATAAGCAGTAATATCATTTCGAAGACAAGTATTCTTTGTCGGTGGGTTAAATCACAAAACAATCTGTGTTGCTAGAGCATTCCAAGAAGTAATTGATCCAGCAGTTAGTCCAAAAAACCAAGTATGGGCTCTTCCCTGTAAAGAATAATGAAATAATTGCATCTTCAAGGCATCATCAGGAATGCCATGTTGACTAAATGAAGCACGAATCAATAAAAATGATTTAAAATGTTCTGTCGCATCTTCATATGGTAGTCCAGCATAATGTCCATTAGAATTCAGCATTTGAAACATTACTGGCTTGAGTTCAAAATTCCCAGCTTGGATTGTTGGCCTAACAACTCATGGTTGTAAATCATCCAAAACAGGTACTACAAAATCTCGTATAGTTCTATTTTGTATGTGAGCATCTTACAGCAACAATTGGTTATTAACATTTTGCTGTTGTATATATAGCCATATTTCTTTATTCTCGAAGTCTACTCCGAACAGTCTTTTCAATTTTTGGATCAAAATTGGCAAGAAAATAAAATTTTATTTGGGTCATAAAACACCTACATTAAAGTTAAAGAAATAGCAACAAAGAAAAACCATTTAGTGAACACTAAATATTATATAAGGAAAATAAAGTGCAAGAACACACAAAAACAAAAATAAACATCAAACAAATGTCATCCCTGGCAATAGTGCCAAAAACTTGATCAGCTGTTTAACGTCACAATAATAATGTGCAAGCGCACATTGTCGATACAAGTATAGTAGATAAATCTGAATCTGTCAAATATCGATCCCACAGGGATGGTAGTCTTTTGTCTATTAATGTCGGTGCAATAACTAGATTAAACAAGATAAATTGTGAGGATAGTTGTCGATGAAATAACTTGAATAAAATAAAATAAAAGATCATAATGATAAACTAGGATCCCCAGCATGAATCTTTTGCAGAATACTAAGTACTCACAAGGTATAAAAGTATAGTTGATTGTGGATGCAATAAAATTCAATGTATATCTTACTCAGTGTTACTCCTCTATTTAATCTAAGACTTAAACATACATATTAACCTCACCTTCCAATGATGGCAATACAACACTATTAAGAACAAGTGGACTAAATTCCTCTAACCCTCACTCAACTTCTGTTGAAATGTTTGTTAGCTCAAACTGCCACTGCACTTTCCAGTGTTAGTGATTGCAATAACACTTCCGTGTTAAAAACATTCAAACCTGAAGATTAAATAAGATAACATTTCAACAAGAATTCATCAGTACTTCCATACAACCAGAAATCAAAGAGTAATCACTAGCATTTAGAAAGAAATAAGAAAGAATCAAATGGAGAATATTGTCCCTAGACAAATCGACTGAATCTCTCTATTCCCTCTTATCGCATACTTAGATCTCCTCATCAGGAGCTAGTCTGCTTCTGGTTTCACGTTGGCTCACCCTCGAGAGGCTTAAGCTGTCTTTGCCACAAGCTTCAAGGTAGGATGATGAAGATGATGATAGAGAAAAAAAAAGATCTATTTTTCTTCTCACGTCCACCTTTTATGTCCTCCTTCCATAGTACAGGTGTCATTTCCTCTAATTTATTTTGTCCTTATATGTATAGGTTGGTTATACCAGACTAGCAGCTTACGCAGTTTTGGTTCTTATCCGGATAGCTGTCATGTGCGGCGACAACTCTAAACATAGTTTGGAATTAATTTATGCAGTGACATTGTGGGCAACTTTCAGGTGTGGAGACAATTTTGGATGCAATCTGGGATTAACTCATGCAGTGACATTAATGCAATAAGATAGCAAAATTAAGGATAAAATAGGTTAGGATTCACTCAGTTATAAAATGCAATTTACTAAACTAAAAATGCTAAAATGTATGCTAAGGATAACTAAATGGGAACAATTTAGCCAATAAGTAAAGGGAAAACCTATGTTCTTTCTAGAGCTGTCACAATATTGCTCGCTATGCTACAAGGCTTATTATCAACTTCCATAGCTTATTCATAATATTTCTATTAGATGCTAATGCGACACTTCACTAGCTTTCTATGCATAATAGCCTGTCCCGCTATTCTCTTTCATATGGTCCCATCTCAGTTTACCTATGACATAAAAGCACAGAGGTAAGTACATGAGAACAGAGTGAGTAAACCCTCTTTTACTTGAATCTTATTCAAGAACTCTATTATCAATCTCCTCATCTTTTATTCTTCAACTTAACTCTAGCGGATACATCCCTTAGATTCTATTCATTATACCATAAGTGTCACACTTCGCACTGAGGTCATACCTTGCCGTTCATATCTTATATACCACTCTCGTATTCCTCATCTTATTCTTTCATGATTCCTTAACCATTCCCGTTGCAGAGGGCCTTTCAGACAAAATGTTCTAGGTTTGCCAAATACTCTGGTGGACTCTAGTCTCATTGTTTTTACTATGTTACTATATTGGGTTAGCCATAGCACTTCCTATAAAGCTTTTCTTTCAGAGTTTGTCATACTTATCGGTCCTCCGGAAGACGTCATACGTCATTTTATCAGAGTTCGCCATGGGTTCCTTTTTGTTCGTTCAAAGTCTGTTATAGAGGCATTTCTTTTAAATAGTTGCCATAAGGGTGGTAAGCCATTCCTTTTTAGAGATAGCCATAAAAGCTCCATTTTCCAAATATTGCCACAAATGCATCCTTTTCATTAAGTACACACCATAAAGGCTTTCTTTTCAGTGTCTTGCCACAAAGGCATCCTTTAAGAGGTTCGCTACGAAGGCTTACCCTTCCAGAGTTTTGCCATAAAGGTTGTCCTTTAACAGGTTTGCTACAAAGGTTGTCCTTTACCTATTGTTTTAAACAATAGTGTAACACCCCAAAATAGGGCCTAGGAGTTTTAGGGGTATTTTAGGAATTTTAGCCTTAGAGTATTCGAAATTCTGTGACATGGTTTATTAGTAATTTTTTACTATGGTTTTTAGAAAATTAAATCAATTTCTGAAAATGAGTTTTAAATACCTTTAATTTTGAAAAAAAAAGGATTGATTTGTAAAAAAATTAAAACTTAGAGTTTTTAAGAGGAATTACACCAGATTTTAAAATCCAATCTAAAAACCCTCATTTATAATTTTATTTTCACATTAGTCTTCTTCTCCTCTTATACTTCTGCCGTCCATAGCTCTCTCAACTCTTCCAATCAATTTTGAACTACAAATTCTAATTCCTTGTTATCTCTATCATCTCTTAAGTTATAAATCTCCATAGAAATTAACAAAAACACCCAAAATCACCATTGATTTCTCCATTGTCAAGCTTGTGAGTTTTTCGGGGTTTTGATCAAACACTTTTTTTTATCGTCTAAGGTAATGATTCAACTCCTAAATAGTTTTAAATGTTATTTAGTCTTTAAAACTAAGATATTAGCCATTAAATCGCATGTTTTGAATAAAAGTCAAAATTTGGCTCGTTAATGGTGGATATCAACATTTTGAGTAAAAACATGGTTTCAAAGTGTTTTTTAACTTGTCTTGACATGATTAGAAGGTTTCTAAACTTACTTTAAGGTTTCTTTAAAAATTTCTAACATTTTAATGAATTTTTCAAAAATAGCCATAAAATATGTCGAAAAAGTCGATACTATGAATTGAGTATTTTATTGTATTTTAAAGGTTAAGAATTAGTCATAGGTGAATTATAAGATGAACGAAATTGGTTTTAGGAAAAAATATTGAGTATAGACTGAGATATTTGAGTTTTAAGTTTGCTATATTAAATGTTTCAGTTACATGATAACACAGCTTAAGCTTATGTTTTTGATTGCTTGTGGTGAGTCCTTAGCTGATTTTTGAATGTATTATTATGTGAATTATTGTCTTGAAGCTTTGAATTCATTAGGACCTTCTACGAGTAGAGATAAAGGCAAAAGGAAAGCTAGTTTGAGCTTTCGGCTTTTCAGTGAAAGCGCAATTGGTGAGTGTTTAGGATAATTTCTTATGGATATGATTCAATGTCTTATTTGGGAATTTAGTAGTAGCCTAAAACCCTATGCTAAATTCCGAGTGTAAGCTTTCTCATACTTATGTTATCTTCTGAACTATGTGCTTATGTATTTGTTAATATGTGAATTGAGATGAGATGTTATAACATGTTATATGCGGTGATTATAAGTGTTGTGAAAGTGCAAATGTGTACTTGTGATGTATACGTTAAATGTCAATGATAATGTTTTGCTAAAAATGTAAATATGTAGTGATAGTGCACGGATTATCGGTAAGTGATATGTGATATGTGATTGATTTTAGATATTTTGGCCTTATGATCTTGAAATAATTGGATATAGTTGGCATGCCATAGGATTGTGAGTACTCACCTATATGTACAGTGATTTTAGGCGTTGAAGCCCTGGAACATGTTAGAGGGATAGAGGAATGTGAGCTAAACTCCATTCAACGGGACATGTGAAGGGAAATAAGCAGAGTGTTAGCTTTATGCTTCACTTTTGGGACATGTTTGGCTCTATGAGTCTATGTGGTGTATTGGAGATCCATGTATCCGATGAGTAGTGGTAGTGCCCACTTTTACGTTTCATAGCTCAAGTGCCAATTTATCTATAAACATGTTTTTGAGTGTTGTGATATATGCTTGAATATTATGTGATTATATGAGTATTATGATATATGCTTGAGTGTTATGTGATTATATGATTATGGTGATATATGATTGAATGTTATGTGATTATATGAGTATGGTGATATATGCTTAAATATTATGTGATTATATGTGTAATGTGATATATGCTTAAGAGTGAATATGATTACCATGTAAGTTAACTAGTAAATAGTGCACGGGTAATTATAATATGACACTAGAGTTGGAACTGCTAAGGTTGTGTTATATGGTTGTTTCGTTAATGCTGATGAATTGTTTGCATGGTAGTTGTTTTAGGCATTCACTGAATTTGTTAAGCTCACCCACTCCTTTTAAACCCTTGTAGAGTAGTTAAGTGTCGGTGTGAGTGGTGTGGTTCCTAAGGGTGATCCAACAAGTCCATTTTCGTGATTTCGTAGGTGTTATGGTTAGTTGTTTATGTTTTGGGAATAAGGCAATGTGGTAAAATTTTATTGGTATTTACCATGAATTTTTGGATGCTTCCATAGATTATTTGTTCCTAAGTTTATGAGATTCATTTTGTATAACGTTGATTATTTCTCAGACTTAGTTTTGATGTTTGAGACTATTACTATGGTCGTTTTGATGTTTATTTGATGATTATATGATATCATGATGAATTGGTACAAGTTGGAATGACTTATTTGATTTAAAATGTTGTATTTTTTAGTTTGAAGCAAAGGTATCGATATTCGTGTTGCAAAAACAATACCTCTGTGATTTTGAAATGTGTAAGAAGTCAAAATCGTAAATTGGTATCGATACCCTATCACGAGTATTGATACTCAGGGTAATTTTATTGATACTTTTTCAATTGTACTGATAATTTTCAATAGTATGATTTTTGTGCGAGAAACAGAATGCTGATTTGGTATCAATTTTCTATACGATATCGATACCATGCAAGGAAAATATCGATACATACGTAATTGTCTTAGAAATTTTGCTAAGTGATCCTAATGCATGTTCAATTATTACTATAAGTTTATTTAAAATATGTTTGGCATGTACTAATGATGATTGATATATGTTTGACTAAAAATTTATAAGACCACTGTTAAAGAGGATGATTTTTTAATAATGTGACTATTTACTATGAGTATGACATGAGATGATGGTGTGGCATCTTAATATTCGAGCTTGACAATCAGGTCGAGTATAAGGTGTTATAGATAAGGATTTTCCTAAACTCACACTTATTGAGGTTTGCCCCTCATCATTCTAGGACACATAGAGAACCACATTAGGTAATAACCTTCCTTAAAATTTCCTATATGATGCCATAACCCACCAGTTACAGTCTGACACAATATAGTCTTTTTCCCATATGATGCCATAACCCACTAGTTACGGTCTTACACAATATGGTCTTCTTTCAATATGATGCCATAACCCACCAGTTATGGTTATACATGATATGGTTCTTTAGTGCCATGGCCATGGACATGTCCTTTCAAAGATTCATGGTTTTAGTTTCGATAGACCCCTTTGACAACTCTAAAGATAGACAAAAACTCATCATACATCGACTCACTCATGATAGACATTGTTTTGCTTACCAGACACACATACACTTCTTATTAGACTCGTTCTTACTTTTAGACATAAGCACATCATAGTTATTCAGATTCATAAGTCTTACATTTCTTATCAGAATCATCACACCATACTTTCCTAGCTTGAATCTCATGGTTTTATATCTTTTCACCAAAGTTTCTAGAATGCATAACACACATGCAAGAGTCAGCTTAGGGACTCACCTGATACACATGAAAAGTAACTTGATCTTCATGTCCAAACATCCATCCTCGAACTCTCAAAAATCATTATTTATAATACATAGGTATGCCATCAGAACTCATGCCCCCATGCAAGGTCTTTCTTCTTCATTTTTCTATTCATGAATACATAACAAGACGTACTCTTGCAACAAGGCTACATGTGAGTCCAAAATACTTACTCGAGATGAGAAAATAATCCCTACGTAAGAACCTTGATCCTTAGTTTTAGTTTAGCAAGATAGGTTCCTGATAAACTCCAAAGCAAGTTAAAAGTGGTGTTTTTAACAAAAGGAAAAAGGTAACTTTTCTTTCTTCTGAAGCTCACTTAAATATATAAATCATTTTTCTCATAATGGAACTTGACACGTGTCTCTAAGTTTCAAAAATGCCCTTATTAGTGGCTTACAGCTATAGAGAAGCGTGTACTAGGATCCAAAAATCTTTTCATATCTATGACCTAACTCATCGTTCACTCCTAACTATCTCGTTAGTAAGTAACTTATACATTAGCTAGACAAATTGAGCGTACCTTAACTTTGGTGACATCCCTTGTAACCCAAGAACCCTTAATTTATTCATTAATCTCTCTTTCTACACATACACACACCTCCCGGAGAACATCCCTTAGCTTACATCTTATTGTTGTCTATGTGCCCTACAAGTGCATTAGAAACGTCAGTTGGGTGGCTAGTATTATTCAATCAAATTGCCTTTGGGCTACTCACCTAGACTCGGGACCTGCCAAGTCTGGGTGTTACAATATTGCCATATCCATGAACAATTCCATTTACAATCAAATGTCAATCCTTGAGCTTATACCAATTCAATACCATTCATTACTCGAACACTTATATTGTAACACCCCGAACCCGAGACCGACACCGGAGTCGGACACGAGATGTTAACAAACTTTGAAAAATTTTTCCAGACACTGCCCAGTCTGAGTACTAGTCGCTTCAAAAATCATATCTTGAGTTTCACAACTCGAAAATCAGTTTTGTGATTTTTCCCTGAAACTAGACTCATGTCCCCACCTATGTATTTTTTTCTAGAATTTTTGGTCGGGCCAATTAGTACAGTTTATTAGTCAAAGTCTCCCATGTTACAGGGGTCGACTACACTGACCTTTTCCCATTACGACTTGGATATCTCTCTTCACAGAGCTTCAATACTGATGCCGTTTGTTTCTATGGAAACTAGATTCAGGGAGGAATCCATACATATATGGTATGACCCCTAATTATCTCTGGTCAATTTATAGTGAATTTCCAAAGGCGGAACAGGGAATCCAGAAACTGTTCTGGCCCTGTTCCACAAGAACCCGAATATCTCTTACTGTACTGTTCATATGATTGTTTCGTTACTTTCATATGAAAGTAGATTCATCAAGGTTCGATTACATAATTTATTCACTATTTAATTCCACTCCTACGAATTCTTGTGATTTTTCCAATCCACACCACTGCTGCTATCAGCCTCTGTTTTCAAAGTAAACCTTACCTATTTTGGGGTTTCATGGACCAACTAGGGCCTTGTCATACGTAAGCCCACATATGATCATACTTAGCCATTCCAGTGGCTGATCATTTGCTCAACACTTCCATTCCAACTATAGTTACATCATGAAACCATCTATACATTCATAAACACGAATGGTCTAATGCCATACTCCACTTCTACAAGCCATTTTCGCATGGCTGTACACTTATACATTTCATAAAGTACTCGAAAAACAACAATGGGTAGTCCTATACATGCCATATCAAGATTCAACCAAAATAGTACCCAAAAGAGCCTTTGATAGTGTGGGCGACTTCGACTTCAAGATCCCGAGTCCGATAGCTGGAGAACCAAAAATCTATAAAACAGAGGAGCAGTGTAACGAGTAAGCAATTTATGCTTAGTAAGTTTTGAGCAAGGAATTCCAGCATAAACAAAGAATAACACACATTTAGCTAAATGGAATATTTCATAATACGCAATTTATCGATATCAAACTTGCTTCACAACATTAACAACCCTTATGTACATACACAATAGACTAACTTAGCCGAAGGCCGGTAGCTCGTTTATCAACTGAGCGAACATTTATTTGTAAGGGCTCGATTAAATTCAACACATACGTAACATATCCCCGTATTGGGATATTTTTCGAGTATTCGCTGGAATTTTACAGCAAGCTCATTCATTACCAAATCACGTACCTTCGGGATTTAACCGGATATAGCTCCTCGTTCAAATGCCTTCGGGACATAGCCCGGTTTTAGTAACTCACACAATGCCTTCGGGACATAACCCGGATTTAATAACTCGCACGAATGCCTTCGGGACTTAACCCGGATTTAATAACTCGCACGAATGCCTTCGGGACTTAACCCGGATTTAATATCTCGCACAAAGGCCTTCGGGGCTTAACCCGGAATTTGTATCTCGCACAAATGCCTTCGGATCTTAGTCCGGATATATTCACTTAGCACAAAGCCTTCGGGACTTAGCCCGGACAGCATTCAATTAATCATGCACATCTAACAATAATTCATGGCACATTCATATTTCATTTTCATTTGCGAAACTCAAACACAAGGCACATATCGTCCTTGCACATTCGGCTCAATAGCAACACATAGAGCATGATTTAATCACATCGTAATTTAAGCTCTCTTACTCAAGAACTCACCTCGGGTGTTGTCGAACGATTCCGCTAGCTATTCAACCACTTTTTCCTTCCCTTTATCGGATTTATTTCCCCTTTGCTCTTGAGCTTAATTAAACAAATAAATTGATTTCATCATTTAGGCATCAAAAAGATGAACACAAGGCACTTAGCCCATATTTATACATTAGACATTAAAGTCTCATACATGCAAAAATCATGCATCAACACAACATATTAGCTAATTTCTTTCCCCTTGGCCGAATATGCATGTCTATTTTTGGGGTCGATTTCAACACTTAATACACACATATACACACTAGTAAAGCATCCTCCCCCTTTTCATCTATTTAACACATGCATTGCTCATCAACATGCAAAGTTACATTCGGCCTTAGCACACATCTTGCTAGCCGATTCTTCTCCATTTAGCAACCAATGCACATATGTGCTCACACAAAAATGCTAAAAAGGAGGTTCAAGAATCATCAAGCCATCATCACATGTATCATTAACAAGCTTCATATTTTGCATGCAATGGCATTAACACAACCTCCACCTAGGCCGAATCTTAACTCATCCTCATGCCTCATCACCACAACATCAAACACCAACCAAGAATGATGCATCCATGGTCAAGTGCCATTTCCATCACATGGCAAGATTTAGACCATGGGCTAGGTAGAACTCAAGCTAACAACTAAAACATGCATGCATCTCATGGAACATCATCAAACATACCTTAGCCTTGCTACATGCATGGCCGAATCTCTTCACCTTTCTTCTTCTTTCCTCCATAAAATTTTTGGCCAAGGCTGAACCAAAGGATGAGAAAATTTTTCTTTGTTTTTCTTTCTAATTTAGGCTAAATGAAGGTGAGAAAAGGATGAACAAAGATCTTCTCCTCTCTTTTCTTTAGCTCACGGCAAAGGGGGGGGGGAGAAAGAATCAACTACACACTTTTTTTTTTGTGTGTATTCATCATACCCCTTTTCATTATTTAATTTCCATGCCTATTATTTTAATTTTTTTCCACCCATGATGCACCAACAAAACATGTCTATGACATGTCTTGGCCATCAAACTTTGTCTACCATGCTTGTCATGGCCGGCCACTATTAGTAGGGGGGAATTTGACATGCAAGTCCCCCCTTTGTCCACATGCACTAATAGGTCCTCACACATTGACCTATCACATTTTAGAATTTTCTCACATAAGTCCTATTGACTAAATTCACATGAAATCAACCAAATTAAAGCTTGAAATTTTCACACATTCATAATTACATATTCTAGACAATAAGTATCACATTCAAACATTTCGGTGACTCGGTTTAGCGGTCCCGAAACCACTTCCCGACTAGGGTCAACTTTGGGCTGTCACAACTCTCCCCCACTTAAGGAATTTTCGTCCCCGAAAATCTTACCGGTAAATAGGTTTGGGTATCGTTCTTTCATCGAGCTCTCGGTCTCCCAAGTAGCTTCCTCGATCCCGTGTTTGAGCCATAACACCTTTACTAGCGGAACTCTTTTGTTTCGCAACTCCTTCACTTCACGAGCTAGGATACGCATCGGTTCTTCTTCATAGCTCATGTCGACTTGAATTTCAACCTCTGATGGGCTAATTATAAGCGATGGATCAGATCGATAGCGTCGAAGCATCGAAACATGAAAGACGTCATGAATCTTTTCAAGCTCCGGGGGCAAAATCAATCTATACGCAACCGGACCAACTCGTTCGGAGATTTCGTACGGCCCAATGAATCTTGGGCTCAACTTGCCCTTACGGCCGAACCTGAGTATCTTTTTCCAAGGTGAAACCTTAAGGAACACTTTGTCTCCCACCTGATACTCGATGTCTTTTCGTTTCAAATCTGCGTACGACTTCTGACGATCCGTGGCTACCTTCAGACTTTCACGGATTACCTTTACTTTCTGTTCAGCATCTTTAATCAAATCAACTCCGAAAATTTTACTTTCACCGAGCTCGGTCCAAAACAATGGTGTACGGCATTTACGACCGTACAAAGCCTCGTAAGGTGCCATCTTAATACTTGATTGAAAACTATTGTTGTAAGCGAATTCAATCAAAGGTAAATACCGTTCCCATGAACTACTGAACTCGAGGATGCAACAACTCAACATATCCTCAAGTATCTGAATTATCCGCTCGGATTGACCATCGGTTTGGGGGTGAAAAGCAGTGCTAAAATGCAGCTTGGTACCCAGAGCTTCTTGCAATTTCTTCCAAAATCGTGAGGTGAATCTCGGATCTCTATCCGACACGATAGAAATAGGTACGCCGTGTAATCTCACAATTTGAGAAACGTACAATTCAGCTAGTTTATCCAATGAAGAATCCGTATGTACGGGGATGAAATGAGCCGACTTAGTCAGCCTATCAACAACAACCCAAATCGCATCCTTCTTACTTGCTGACAATGGCAGTCCAGACACAAAGTCCATTGTGACTCGATCCCACTTCCACTCGGGTATCATGATCGGCTGGAGTAATCCTGAAGGCACTTGATGTTCCGCTTTCACTTGTTGACATATTAAACATCTCGAAACAAAGTCGGAGATGTCCCGTTTCATACCATGCCACCAAAATTGACGTTTCAAATCGTTGTACATTTTCGTACTCCCCGGGTGAATTGACATTTGGCTACAATGGGCTTCGTTCAGAATCATCGAAATGAGTTCCGAATTCCTTGGAACACACAAACGATTTCTGAACCTCAAACAATCATCATCATCAATTTGAAACTCCGATTCCTCGTTCGGAACACACTTAGCCCGTTTTGCAACCAATTCATCATCGACTTTCTGGGCTTCACGAATTTGGTGAGTCAATAATGGTTTAGCTTTTAATTCAGCTACCAACACATTGTCTGGTAGAACAGACAAACACACATTCATCTCTCGTAAAGCAAACAATGACTTCCGGCTTAAGGCGTCCGCAACCACGTTAGCCTTTCCCGGGTGGTAATCAATGACAAGCTCGTAATCTTTCAACAACTCAAGCCAACGTCTTTGTCGCAGATTCAAGTCTCGTTGAGTCATCAAATATTTGAGACTTTTGTGATCCGAAAATACATGGCACTTCTCACCAAACAAATGATGTCGCCATATTTTCAAAGCAAATACGTTGGCGGCTAGTTCGAGATCATGGGTCGGATAATTTCTCTCGTGTGGCTTCAATTGTCTCGACGCATAGGCCACAACTCGACCGTCTTGCATCAATACGCAACCCAACCCAAGTAGGGATGCGTCACTATAAATGACAAACTCTTTACCCGATTCGGGTTGCACTAAAATTGGAGCTTCAGTCAAGTGAGTTTTCAGTTGATCAAAACTTTTCTGACACTTCTCCGTCCATTCGAACTTAACGTCCTTTTGAAGTAGCTTCGTCATTGGTGTGGCTATCATCGAGAAACCTTTCACAAATCGTCGGTAATAACCGGCGAGCCCCAAAAAGCTCCATCTCAAATCTATTTTTGAGAACACTGAGGCTCCCTTCAGTTGGTCGAACAAATCATCGATGCGCGGCAACGGATATTTGTTCTTTATCGTCACTTTATTCAGCTGACGATAGTCAATGCACAACCTCATGGTTCCGTCCTTCTTTTTCACGAACAATACTGGTGCACCCCAAGGTGAGAAACTTGGTCGAGCGAAACCTCTATCCGTCAGTTCTTGCAACTGAGCTTTCAACTCCTTTAACTCGGTTGTGCCATACGATACGGAGCTATCGAAATCGGCGTAGTCCCAGGTACAAGCTCAATACCAAACTCTACCTCCCGAACAGGTGGTAAACCCGGTAATTCTTCCAGAAAAACATCCGGGTATTCACAAACCACCGGCACAAATTCGGGTTTCTTTTCTAATTCTTTGTCACCAAGTACATACGCAAGGTATGCTTCGCACCCTTTTCTTACATATTTCTGTGCCAACATTGCTGATATTACAGTTGGCATCCCCTCCAAGTCCGCAGACTCAATTTGGATTACTTCGTTATTTGCGCACCTCAAATCAATAGTCTTGCTCTTGCAATTCACAACCGCATCATGCGCGGTCAACCAATCCAAACCAAGGATAACATCAAATTCATCAAACGGCAAAAGCATCAAGTCCGCCGGAAAACAGGAACCTCGAATTTCCAGGGGACATTTCTTACACACTTTGTCGACAAGCACGTAACGACCCAAGGGATTTGACACCCGAATTACGAACTCAGTAGACTCAATAGGTAAAGTCTTACTGGATGCTAAGGTTTCACATATGTAAGAATGAGTAGAACCGGGGTCAATCAAAGCAATTACATTAGTATCAAAGAGAGTGAATGTACCGGTAATAACATCAGGCGAAGAAGCATCCTCGCGGGCATGTATAGCATAAGCTCTAGCAGGCGCACGGGCTTCGGATCTGGTTATATCATCTCTAGATCCTCTCTGACCACCACTAGGATTGCCCATATTTCCAGATGGTCTACCTCGAGCAGTGGTAGCACCCGGTCTCCCACTCTGATTTGCATTCTGTCCCGACAACCTCGGGCAATCTTTAATGAAGTGGTCAACTGATCCGCATTTGTAACAGGAGCGGTCAGGAAATCTACAACTCCCCGAATGCCATTTACCGCAATATCGGCATTTCGTCCTGTCTCGACGTTCATTCCCAACACTGGCGACCGAAGTGCCTCGTGTACCCACAGGGGGTCAATCACGATCTCGTCTAAAAAGGCCCGAAGTGCCTCTAAACTGGCCCGCATCATCTCGAAATCTCTTCGATGTCTGTTGAAGAGACCTTCCCGAGGATCTTTTACGAAACTCTCCAGTTCCCTCATCAACTCTTTGCTTTTCTTTTCTAAGCTCTTCGGCTTTACAAGCTCGTTCAACAAGTACCACGAACTCTCGTATTTCAAGAACGCCAACGAACATTTTTATATCTTCATTCAGCCCATCCTCGAAGCGTTTACACATAATAGTTTCGGACGAAACACATTCCCGAGCGTATTTGCTAAGTCTAACAAATTTTCGCTCGTAATCAGTAACTGACATGGAGCCTTGCTTAAGCTCAAGAAATTCCTTCCGTTTTTGATCAACAAATCTCTGACTGATATACTTTTTCCGAAACTCAGTTTGGAAAAACTCCCAAGTTACTTGCTCTCGGGGCACAATAGAAGTCAGAGTACTCCACCAATAGTAGGCAGAATCACGTAGCAAGGAGATAACACACTTTAGGCATTCATCGGGTGTACAAGATAGCTCATCGAGTACCCGGATAGTGTTGTCCAGCCAAAATTCAGCTTGCTCGGCATCATCGCTATCCATAGCCTTAAATTCAGTAGCCCCATGTTTTCGGATTCTGTCAACTGGGGGCTTATTTGACCTTATTTGGTCCGTTACAGGTGGTATTGTAGGTGCGGGGGTAGTATTTGTCGGGAATGGAGGTTGTGGAACAGCCATATTAGTTCGAATGTATTGGTTAAACCAATCATTCATCACGCTATAGAATGCTTGTCTAGCTTCATCATTCGGATTACTAGCATTAGGTTGAGAGTCTGCCGGCACTGTCCCTTGTACGGAGCAGGCGCTACATTCTCAAGATCATCAGCTACCTCTCGGTCACGATCGGGATCCATTACTATAAATACACATTTACAATTGTCAGAAATCACCACACTATCAAGTAATCACATAAAATGGCATGTATAGCTACACCCAAAACATTACGGTAGTCCTAGAATCGACTAAACCGTAGCTCTGATACCAATAAAATGTAACACCCCGAACCCGAGACCGACACCGGAGTCGGACACGAGATGTTAACAAACTTTGAAAAATTTTTCCAGACACTGCCCAGTCTGAGTACTAGTCGCTTCAAAAATCATATCTTGAGTTTCACAACTCAAAAATCAGTTTTGTGATTTTTCCCTGAAACTAGACTCATGTCCCCACCTATGTATTTTTTTCTAGAATTTTTGGTCGGGCCAATTAGTACAGTTTATTAGTCAAAGTCTCCCATGTTACAGGGGTCGACTACACTGACCTTTTCCCATTACGACTTGGATATCTCTCTGCACAGAGCTTCAATACTGATGCCGTTTGTTTCTATGGAAACTAGATTCAGGGAGGAATCCATACATATATGGTATGACCCCTAATTATCTCTGGTCAATTTATAGTGAATTTCCAAAGGCGGAACAGGGAATCCAGAAACTGTTCTGGCCCTGTTCCACAAGAACCCGAATATCTCTTACTGTACTGTTCATATGATTGTTTCGTTACTTTCATATGAAAGTAGATTCATCAAGGTTCGATTACATAATTTATTCACTATTTAATTCCACTGCTACGAATTCTTGTGATTTTTCCAATCCACACCACTGCTGCTATCAGCCTCTGTTTTCAAAATAAACCTTACCTATTTTGGGGTTTCATGGACCAACTAGGGCCTTGTCATACGTAAGCCCACATATGATCATACTTAGCCATTCCAGTGGCTGATCATTTGCTCAACACTTCCATTCCAACTATAGTTACATCATGAAACCATCTATACATTCATAAACACGAATGGTCTAATGCCATACTCCACTTCTACAAGCCATTTTCGCATGGCTGTACACTTATACATTTCATAAAGTACTCGAAAAACAACAATGGGTAGTCCTATACATGCCATATCAAGATTCAACCAAAATAGTACCCAAAAGAGCCTTTGATAGTGTGGGCGACTTTGACTTCAAGATCCCGAGTCCGATAGCTGGAGAACCAAAAATCTATAAAACAGAGGAGCAGTGTAACGAGTAAGCAATTTATGCTTAGTAAGTTTTGAGCAAGGAATTCCAGCATAAACAAAGAATAACACACATTTAGCTAAATGGAATATTTCATAATACGCAATTTATCGATATCAAACTTGCTTCACAACATTAACAACCCTTATGTACATACACAATAGACTAACTTAGCCGAAGGCCGGTAGCTCGTTTATCAACTGAGCGAACATTTATTTGTAAGGGCTCGATTAAATTCAACACATACGTAACATATCCCCGTATTGGGATATTTTTCGAGTATTCGCTGGAATTTTACAGCAAGCTCATTCATTACCAAATCACGTACCTTCGGGATTTAACCGGATATAGCTCCTCGTTCAAATGCCTTCGGGACATAGCCTGGTTTTAGTAACTCACACAATGCCTTCGGGACATAACCCGGATTTAATAACTCGCACGAATGCCTTCGGACTTAACCCGGATTTAATAACTCGCACGAATGCCTTCGGACTTAACCGATTTAATATCTCGCACAAAGGCCTTCGGGGCTTAACCCGGAATTTGTATCTCGCACAAATGCCTTCGGATCTTAGTCCGGATATATTCACTTAGCACAAAGCCTTCGGGACTTAGCCCGGACAGCATTCAATTAATCATGCACATCTAACAATAATTCATGGCACATTCATATTTCATTTTCATTTGCGAAACTCAAACACAAGGCACATATCGTCCTTGCACATTCGGCTCAATAGCAATACATAGAGCATGATTTAATCACATCGTAATTTAAGCTCTCTTACTCAAGAACTTACCTCGGGTGTTGTCGAACGATTCCGCTAGCTATTCAACCACTTTTTCCTTCCCTTTATCGGATTTATTTCCCCTTTGCTCTTGATCTTAATTAAACAAATAAATTGATTTCATCATTTAGGCATCAAAAAGATGAACACAAGGCACTTAGCCCATATTTATACATTAGACATTAAAGTCTCATACATGCAAAAATCATGCATCAACACAACATATTAGCTAATTTCTTTCCCCTGGCCGAATATGCATGTCTATTTTTGGGGTCGATTTCAACACTTAATACACACATATACACACTAGTAAAGCATCCTCCCCCTTTTCATCGATTTAACACATGCATTGCTCATCAACATGCAAAGTTACATTCGGCCTTAGCACACATCTTGCTAGCCGATTCTTCTCCATTTAGCAACCAATGCACATATGTGCTCACACAAAAATGCTAAAAAGGAGGTTCAAGAATCATCAAGCCATCATCACATGTATCATTAACAAGCTTCATATTTTGCATGCAATGGCATTAACACAACCTCCACCTAGGCCGAATCTTAACTCATCCTCATGCTTCATCACCACAACATCAAACACCAACCAAGAATGATGCATCCATGGTCAAGTGCCATTTCCATCACATGGCAAGATTTAGACCATGGGCTAGGTAGAACTCAAGCTAACAACTAAAACATGCATGCATCTCATGGAACATCATCAAACATACCTTAGCCTAGCTACATGCATGGCCGAATCTCTTCACCTTTCTTCTTCTTTCCTCCATAAAATTTTTGGCCAAGGCTGAACCAAAGGATGAGAAAATTTTTCTTTGTTTTTCTTTCTAATTTAGGCTAAATGAAGGTGAGAAAAGGATGAACAAAGATCTTCTCCTCTCTTTTCTTTAGCTCACGGCAAAGGGGGGGAAAAGAATCAACTACACACTTTTTTTTTGTGTATTCATCATACCCCTTTTCATTATTTAATTTCCATGCCTATTATTTTAATTTTTTTCCACCCATGATGCACCAACAAAACATGTCTATGACATGTCTTGGCCATCAAACTTTGTCTACCATGCTTGTCATGGCCGGCCACTATTAGTAGGGGAATTTGACATGCAAGTCCCCCTTTGTCCACATGCACTAATAGTCCTCACACATTGACCTATCACATTTAGAATTTTCTCAATAAGTCCTATTGACTAATTCATGAATCAACAATGAAGCTTGAAATTCAT